>NW_024884733.1:1564263-1711201 GCF_019232065.1 Centrocercus urophasianus | reverse complement strand
AAAAAAAAAAAAAAGTAAGTGTAAGGGAAAAGAGGGGTGGGGAGTAAGGGGGTTAAATGTTACACAGTTGTTATAAAGGATTTTTTGGGCTTGGTTGCAAAGGTTGCCCTGATCTGTTGATCTTGTTCATCATCAGTTGAAGTGATTACAAAGTACATGGAGGATACAACTTGTTGTATAAGTTGAATCAAACATGGAACCATACAAGAAACAAACATAAGAATTGCAACAGCACACAAAATAGGATACATTTCACCTATGGGCAATTTTTTAGCAACTTTTTCATTATCATTTAATTTTTAGACAACACTTAGTCATTCAATTTGCCACAGACACCACCTGGTGACTATTCAGGAATGGTAATACGAATGTTACATAATGAATAAAAGTTAGAAAGTGAAAAGAGAGAACCATACATTTGGCAATAACCATACATTTAACAATAGCCAATAATAATAAATAAATAAGTAAAACTAATAGAGCTATTTGTGTCAGCTGCTTTCCCCAGCCAGGTACTCCCAGTGTAAGCCAGGATCCAGATGGGAATTCTTCAGTGGAGATTGTGGTGTTTATGAATAGCCATACAATATTGCACTTCAGTTAATTCACCAAAAGCGTATCTAGTCCAATTTGACAATATGTGGACTTGCCATGTAATGTTTTCTACGATGGCTTAGTGTCATGAGAACTCTCCACTTGAGCATTTCCAAAACAATTCAAATGCTGAGAGATATAAATCCGAGTTTGGATCCCTTGATGCATTTCCCAGTTTGTTAGGAATTTGGAAACACTTTGGAGGAGTTACATGCAAATCATAATCAGTTTGGTAAAAAGGGGTGAAAGAAGTGGTCAAAAGGAATGACATCACTGTGCAGGGAGTACCAGTAAGCCAGGATGACCCGTAAAAACTCTGAACCCCGTTGTGAAATTTAACAGATCCAGGGACTGATATCATTCACCACCCACACCCACACCAATGCAAAACATAACACTATTGCAACCAAAAAATGTAATCAAGAGGTATATTCAGTATTCTAGCGTGATCAAATCTTCAGTATTTCTGTCACAAAACACAAATGGTTAAAATCAGCTATTAGCCTTTCTGTCAAGGTCCCATGGGGATCTTCTGTAAAATAAAACACCGACTTGCCCTTTTTGGGCTTTGTTAATATGGTTAAAAAATATGAGGGAACAATCCAGGAAGTGCTGATTTCATATTCTTTTTTTTGGGGGGTGTCTTCAGCCTTCCAAGGATATTTGTTAAGGGATTCCGTTAAGGTTAGGGAAACTGGCCTCAGGTTATCTGAGTCAGTCACACAGACTGGGAGGTAAAAGTGTTTCCCTCGCTTATCAGCCACTGGATCGTGACTTGCATAATTGGCAAGAGCGATGAGGCCTTTGGACAGAAGTTGTCAAATCAAGAATCTGGTTTCCCTTTGTTGTGAGCTTTCTAATGCATCCACCCTTCATCACCCCCACCCCGCTCACTTGGGGGGGGGCAAAGACATCAGTTTCCTAATGGCTTGGAGAGCCGTTCTCTCGGGAGAGGCCCTACGACCTGGGGCTTTGCTTTCCTCAAGATTCTTGAGCTTTTGTTCTGGACACCAGTTAACTAATTTCTCTAACCCTACTGTGGCTACTCCATTCATCAGATCTTGTGGAACGCTCTTTTGCCAGCCCAGTATCCAGAGACAATTACATTTATGATCAATATTTCGCCTACCTGTTTTTACTGACAGTGAAACCCTTCCAGTCCCACTGAGCTTTGGGCTAGGTGTCCTGGAGACAAGGCTGACTGCTGCAAGTCTTACTTCCCTTGGGTCAAATTTACTGGAGGAAGAAACCGCCGACCCATATTCTCTTCCATAGTTAATTAACTCTTGGGCAACCTCCCCCCACATCCGTATGTCCCCTGACTGCAGATGTTTAGAGGTTACAGTTCCTTCTAACACTGCCTGGGTTCTCTCTCCCTGACACATAGCTTGTATCTTTCCTTGCAGTTGTATGCCTATGTGTTTCACTGATTATGGAAGCCCACTAGTTAAAGCAATCATTCTCTCAGGATCAACAGGCATCATCATGGTGTGGCTGCAGCTTTCTATCATACATCATTTGGAGACAAGCAGCCCTTTGAACACTCTCTACTAACTGATCAACTGTCCCAGTAATAGCAAGAGGATCTCCTTTTTCTAAAGGATTGAGGCCACCTGCCCAATAGGTAGCCCTCTGCATTAAGGACCATGGAGCATGATTGTTGCCAGTGGTTAAAAATACTCCTGGTCCTCAGTAACCTTCTGTTTCCTTTTCCATTGGCAGAATCCGGTCTCCACCAGTGACACTAACCTTCTGTACATACTCTGTTTCTGATTCCTTTGGAGAGCGGCTGAAATCCTTTTTCAATTTTGCTAGTTCAGTGGCTGAGAAGGGAATTTCTTTGACATTCATTTGAGGATCTAGATCCTCAGTGTTATTGAATGTATATTTGGTTTTTATCAAAGGGTGCATCTGGGCTGGAGAGGCCTCTAATTTGTCTAGCCTTGCCTTTGTTTCTTTTGATCCTTCTAGAGGGTAGATATTTTCTTGAGGCAAAATGGGGGCAACAGAATTGCTATTATCTTTATACCTTAACTGCTCCTTCAGAGCCCCTAGTAAGAGAGCTGCATCATGCTTTTCATTTTCTAATTGCCTTTTGAGTTCCTTTGTTTCTGCAGTGTCTTGACCAATTCCTGCAGTGACTCTATAGTTTGGATATAGCTATTATGGACTAAATGAACTGGATGTGTGGGAATGGAATGTTGTTTCTGCATTAGATAGGGCAATTGATCTGAAGAAGTAGAACATGATGTATTTGTATTCTGTAACTTATCCTTAGAAATAGTTGATGTAAAAAGTTGGAGCACCGTATATGTTAGTAACTAACATATACATAACGTATACATAACTAACTGCGATAGTTTTTAAATGTTCCAAACAATGTGGGTATACTATTAGGGACTAGAAAACATATTGTAAGGTTGTTCTGTTAGGATGGGAGACTCCCAGCAAAAGAAAAACAGATTTAACAAACATCAAAGAAGCCAGGGCCTCTATACAAGGTTGGACTGTCTCACTCTGTGGGAAGGTTAGGATGCAACAGGCAGGCATCCAGATACTCCCCTCTGTCCTCCTTCCAAGCTTATCTCCCCTTATGCAAGGGAGGACAAACAGATGTCCAGAAACAATGATCAAATGTGGAGTGTTAGAAGTTAATTAAATAATTAGAGGTTTATGCTTAGCTAGCAAAGATTTATGTTTATCCAGTATGTTTAGTGAAGCGTTGAGAAGATTATGAACCTGCAGTACTCAGACAATGAGAAACTAGGGGAGAAAGAAACAAGCATCAAGTACTAGGGCATAAAAGATGTAACACAGTTTTCTGGGCGCTCTCTTGCTTGCAGGGGGTCTACCAATGCAAGTATGAATAAGATCTGCTTTATCAGAGATACCATCCTGATAAATTGTTTAGATATTTCCAACAGATGGACAATTTAGAGAGATGGTCCACAGACTACAGGAATGAAATCTGTGTGCATTTATCAAAAGCCAGGACAGGTGATGGTAGTTCACTGAGATATACGGGAAAGTATGGGACCTCAGAATGATATAAATGATATGGAATGTGCTGGTTTCAGCAGGGACAGAGTTGATTTTCCCTTCATAGAGCTTGGTAGGATGCTGTGTTTTGGCTTTAGGAGAAAAACAATGTTGATAACACACTGATGTTTTAGTTGTTGCTGAGCCGTGCTGTACAGAGCCAATTTCAGTTTCTTACCTTCTTGTTCTGTTCTGTCAGCAAGAGGGCTGAGGAGGAGCAAGGAGCTTGGAGGGGACAGAATCAGGACAGCTGACCTAAACAGGCCACAAGGATAGATAATCCACACTGTACGACATCATGGAAAAAACCTCAAAACTGAGGGGTTTGGCTGAGATGGGCAACCACTGCTTTGGGAGAGACTGGCAGATGGCAATTGCTTGTGCATCATTCGTTGTGTAAATATACATATGTATGTATTATTATCACTACTGTTATTTCTCTCTTATTTTTCTATCTTAGTAAACAGCTTTTGAGATAAAAGCGGTTGAGATAACCAAATCTTTTTTTTTTTTTTTATTTGCCAATTCTCTCCCCCATTCCACTGGGAGGTCAGAACGGTTGTGTGGTGTCTAGCTGCCTGACTGGTTAAACCCCAATAACCATGTTTTTAATATTCATAGGTTCAATTTCTTGAAGAATATAAACATTACATACGATATGATCCCACAGTCTTCTGTCTGTGTCTAGGGGAACATTTTTAAAACCAAGATAGGCTTAAATAGGACCTTTCTACTGTCATCTATACCACTGTTCTCTTCCAGAAATAATGTATTTGTGTGAGAAAAAACTAAACAAAACAAAACAAAACACACACAACAAAAGAACAAAATTAACATTCTTCATTGCTTTCTTTCTTCTTATTTTGAATTATATTTTTTTTGGCTGAATTAAAATGGAAACTTCAAGAAAGATTACTGGAATTGCATGACTGTGCATTGTTCACTAAGAATAGCTTCTTTTTTTTCCCCAAAAGGATGTCCTGACATTTACAATCAGACAAAGCTTAAAATAAATACATAGAACAGGCAAAATTTTCCTGGTGGTAGTTTGTTTCTTTTAAGTGGAAACAACAGAGACACTAAGAGTTTAAAATTCATAAATGCATATTGATGCCTTAGAAGTTATTTCTAAAAGAAAAGGAATAGAGTGTAGTAAACATTAAGCAGCACACAGCACATATGTCTACCAACAAGTTCTGTTTTTTTTTTTAAAGGGAGCACATTCAAGTCCTTGCTTCTGTTCAAATAAGTGAATTTCCATATTTGGACTTAAAATTTGCTGTCATGCAAGCACTAACATTTTGGTTGAATTATGTAGATGTATGAGCAAACAGTTCTCCAAAAATTACTGCCATGTCTACTTTGCTGTCAAATTTATGTCTTCATATAAATATTTTACGTTTTATATACACTTCAATTATTCCACATATTATGCTATTATACATTTACATTTATATACATTTACTATTTACATTTTATAGAAGACAAAAATCCAGTGACACTATTTCCTATTTCCTATATAGGAAATAAATCCAGTGACACTATATTTCCTATTAATAGAAAAAATGCCAATATAGGCATCTGAAACTATTGCGGTTTTTACACGAAATAAGCTTTTAAGTAATATATCTGAACAAATTTCCAGGAGAAAAAAAAAAATAGCATTTTTTCCAAAACACAGGAGAGTGTGCTGGCAGGATTTTAACTACCAGCCCTGTTGGTCTTAATGTATACCTTGAGTAAGGTTTTCGCTCTAGTGCCATGGCTGTTCAGGAGAGGTGTGTGTGTCACGGGGCTGCCTACCTGCACTCCACCATGCTGCTCTCTCACTCTCCCTTGTTAAAGGAACAGGAGTGAAATTACAATGAAAAAGAGCTTCAGTTGAGATGAGGACGGGAGATCTCTCACTGACGACCATCATGTGCAAAACAGACTCAAGTTGGGGAGATGAATGTAAGTTACTGCCTGTTAATAGCAGACTAGAGCACTGATGAACTAAAAGCAAACTAAAAGCATTTTCCCATTCACTCATTCTCTTCCAAGTCCTCCCCCTAAGTGGAGCAGGGAACTGGGGCTGTGGTCAGTCCCTAAAGCTCAACACTCTCTCTCACGCTGCCCCACACAGGGTCCCTCTCACGGCTGCCATCTTTTCTAAACTAATCCCTCATGGGCTTCCCACAGGCTGCAGCTCTTCAAGCACTGCTCTAAAATGGCTCCGCACCCTGGAGTCCATCTTGTAGAAACTGCCCCACGGGCAGCACTTCCCCCAGAGTTTCAACATGGCACGCTCCTCTTCAAGAGCAGCAGCTCGCCCAGCCCTCCTGCCCCACCATGGCCCCTCTCCACGGCTGCAGCTCCAGCCCTGGGCCGCTCGTGTGGGCACAACATGGCCGCGGCCTCCTGCAGGGTGCTCCTACCACAGGCTGCTCCATGGCTGCAATGGAGATCTGCTCTGTGTGGTGTCCGCAGGGGACAGCCTGTTATGTGTCCCCTGCTTTCCTCTTCCCTTGAAACAGAAGGTGAGTTATCTAAATAGACTGTTCATATCCTTGTTCTTGTGATTGCCACTTCCTATAGCTTCTTCATGTGGTCCCTCTGCACCCTGACTGCAGCACACCTCTCTGAGATGAGGCCACACCAAATATCCTTCAAACAGCACCTGGTCAACCACATCCTCTCTTGGGATGTGCTTCTGGGTTAAAATCTACTATGTGCTAAGGGCATACTTTTTCTCCAGCCTGTGGTGGTCACAACACATGGCACATCTTCATGCTATGTAGCTTTCAGCAGAGTTGCTGCAAGCACTGCTGAAGGCTACACGCTGTCTTTCCTTGCTGCCTTCATCTGCCTGGTTATCTATCTCTTCACCAGCTGATTCTGAATGAGGGTTTGAGACCCACCAGTACCATCTGTGGATAAAAGGTGTAGCCTCTTCCAGCCAGCCAGGAGCAAGCTATCACCTAGAGCAGCCACGAGGATTCTCCAAAGAAGTCTGGGCACAGCTACAACAATTGCTATGGCTCTGTGTGTTGCTCCCAGTCTTAATAATCAGACTTAATGATCTTCTTAAAAATACCATGTTTGCAGTGCCTCTGAAATGAATCAATGTTTAACAAGGGCAAAAAGGGCTGCTTACTGCAAAATAAATACTCGCACAGAAAGATTAGGCATTTGTTTAGCAAGCTTAATTAAAAAGCTCTACTTGGATCTAAACTCCTTGATAAAGAAATAACCCGTTTTTCCAGTTATAGCTTCCTTTTCTTTGTAAGTGGTGAGTAGTTTCAAAGATCAAAAGGCCAATTCTCATATGCTATGTTAATTTAAAAGATATTTTAACATTCTGATAAGCACAGTTTTGGAATGCTTCATTTTGTTTGCCTCACTAGTCAATGAGCAAACTTAGGGTAATTAACCAAAGTGATATTTCAGTCAGTCTTTGCATTTAGATTGTGAACGTGTAAGTTTAAATAGGAAAAACAACATACACTAATGAATAAACGTCTGTCTACTGCATAATACAATGGAGAGGAAGATACTGTACTGCATTTGGATTTAGTCGTATAGAATTATGAAAATGGAAAGCATAAACAATATTCAAATGATGCTGAATTAAACTTCCCAGATTGAGCAGTGTTTATAACATTTTTCTGTGTATCTACGGAAGATGCTGAACTTTTCTGAACTAACTGGATTAGACTGGACTAAAATATCTCAGTCCTTTCAACATTGCAGTTCATAGTACTACTTATATACAGTATATATATACTTATATATATACTTATATATATATATATACTTATATACAGTGTTTGTATAACTACGAAGCATAAATTTATCTAAGCCATGTGACATGCAAAAGAATTAAAACAGAAAAATCCCCTTCATGACATGTGAATGGCTTGTCCCTTAATGTCTGACTCTTGATTTCAGGAATAAAGTGCTCAGATATTAATATACATGATAAATGGGGAAAATGTACTTAATATTAAAACTAAAAAGCTGTGGTGCAAATTGCAAACTATTAATAATAAGACATATTAAGAGAGATTTTCAACATAAGTTTACACATTACAAACATTTCAAAAAGCCTTTTTGCATGACATCCGTGAAGCAAATTAAAAAACAAATCTTGAACTGTAAAGTATATGAACTCAGCATTTGTGAAATAATTCTGCCTTTAAAATGCAGCCACTGATATTACAATTACATTGCAATAAAATAAAAAAGAACTGCATCAGTAATATGCAGTAAAATAATTTAGATCTATATAAACACACTATGCTTCAAAATTATCAAGGGAACATTTAGACTGATTAAAGTTTCCCTTTTCCCACTGTTGTTTAATTATTTCTTTTTCAATTATGGAGCCTCACTAGGGTGAGAAAAAAGGAAAAAAAAAAAAAGGAAAAAAATCCCACAACCTTTGCATTCTTAGTTTTTCTTGGAATACATTTTTTTTTGAAAATTCATTTAATTTGAGCATAATTAGTTTTATTTTCTAAGCGTAAGCTGTCAGTAGCATTTGGAGCTCACTTGTTTTCATTAGAAAAACAAATTTATGAAGGTTACGTATTTGGCACGAGTCCATTCAATTAAAAATAATGCAGACAAATTTCCGTATGTCTTAACACTGGAATACAGTACCTTCTCCTGTAGCAGATTCAAAGTTCTTGTCTAGCAAGCACTCTGTTATGCTAATCTGTACTCGTGCAAAAAAACTGACTACCCAAATGACTTGATGATGCTTTGGTCAAATTCAAGTTTGCCTAATGTCAAATAGCATCCTCAAGAAATGTGAAAGAAAAAAAACAAACAAACCTCACAGATTAAGGCCTGGATCCAAAGTGGACTGTAGACAATATTTTCAATTTCTGTATTGGACTTTGAATAATATCACAAATGGGAAATGCTTCCTATAGTGTTATTACAGGCAGTTTTTAGTATGTAATATTTTAAACCAGTGTTTACGAAAGAGAATGTTATCCTCTCAATAGAATCTAAAGTCTTGAAGAGGACTGTAGATTAAATTCATAATCAGCTGCATCACATTAGGTACGTACTCAGGGAGATTTGTACTTCTGAAGAACTTACACAGGACATACACACTGAATCAGAGAAATATGGCCTTGTAAAATTTCTTCAAAAATTTCATGTAAGCTTGCACTGGAACCAGAACCAAGAGATAGAATTTTTCAAAAATATATTATTCATGTACAAAGACCCCTCATGCCCCAAGGGTTATTTTGGATGTCAGAGGCTATTTTGTAGACATTCATACTACTGGAAATCACTAATGACTCCCAGTTTTACTGATCATAGCAATAGCTGGGAAGTCTACAACTTCAGGCAGTTAAGTCTATTATTACGTGTCATTTGCAAAATGTTTTACTTTCTTTATCAGATATCTAACCAGTAACATTTCATCTTTATATTATTCTATTCTAAATCTAATGCCATTTAGCATGGCAGTATCTTACTTCTTGTACCATAGCTAGAGGTCTGTGCCAATCCATCATCTTCACATCACCCACAGTATGTAGATGTTCTCTCCTCTTTGTAGGGCAACTTACAGGGATCTTCTCCAAACAGGCTACGCTAATTCTCAGTTAGTGCTCTGTCTCAATACAGCAATATCATTTGCATGATAAAGGTACTTCATGTCTTCCTTCAATCTGTTGCCTAATAATTTTATTTAATACTCCCTATTCTACCAAGAGAATTATTTTTTCCCTGTTTTTTCCTTTTCACCTGACTTTTATCCTATTATATTCCTTCAAAATGTTTCTTTTTTGAGCTAGAGGCTAGTTTTGTTTTTTTTTCTGTGATATATTACGGATAAAATTTAGTCAACCATGTTCATTTTTCTCTCCTTGTTTTACTACAGCTTCCCAAAAAGGGAAATCACCTTATTTAGATTCATGTGTTAGTACAGTGGAATAATTGCATAGATAGGCAGACAGATGAGCAGGCCCTGGCCTGAGTTTTAGCTAATTGAGTAGACCATGAAGAACTACTGGATTTCACATGAAAAATCCTGGGCATAGAAAATAACAGAGAGAAAATCTCATGGAAGTTACAGAGGGCACTATTAAAGGATGAATGGATATCAAAGTATTGCAGAGGTTAGCAGACGCTGTAGCTGAACCCCTCTCAAAAATTTACCAAAAGTCTGGAGAGTCTGGGAACACCTCTATTGACTGGGAGCCAGCCAATATTATTTCCAGCTCAAAGAACAGCCTGAGAGACGTCCCAGGAAAATACAGGCCTGTAAGTCTAACGTCAGTGGCTGGAAAAGTTATGGAGTATATTATCCCAGGGGATACTGAGAAACAGTTATAGAACAAAATATTTATCAGTCATAGTCAACATGTGTTCGTAAAAGGCAGTCCTGCCTTAGTAATTTGTCGTATATCCTTCTATTATAACATTAGTGACTTTGTGGAAGAAGGCAAGGCCATGGATGTACTCTTTCTGGATTTTAGTAAGGCCTTTTTTGATACTTTGAGACAGATTGTCTGACTGTGAGGTGAACACGTACATACTGCATGGGCTGAAAAACTGACTCAGTGGTAGAGCTCAAAGGGTTATAATGAATGGGGGATGTGTCTGTCTGGTGGACAGTTAATAGTGGTCTTACCCACAGTTCAGTTCTAGCTGTTTTTGTTCAACATTTTTATTAATTATCTGGAGTCCTACCTTTGATGGATTCAGCAACTGCCTTAGCAGTATCTTTTTTTTTTCCTTGTGTTCCTTATTTTAGTAATTCCTAATAGCACAATGAGCTCCGTGTCACTGAACTGGCCTGACATTCTTTTCTTTTTTTTTGGCATCAGTTCTGGAGGTTGTTAGGTATGGGAGTATTTGACTAG
Organism: Centrocercus urophasianus; assembly: GCF_019232065.1. Classification (NCBI taxonomy): domain Eukaryota; kingdom Metazoa; phylum Chordata; class Aves; order Galliformes; family Phasianidae; genus Centrocercus; species Centrocercus urophasianus. Next base: position 1,700,699 of record NW_024884733.1, on the reverse strand, counting down.
TGCACATGACTCTGTATTTCCTGGACTGAATTCCACCTGTGGAATTTGGATGCTTGTTTATTAAATTTTGAGTCATCTTTTTGTGAGAATTTCATTATTTTATTACTCTGAATTAATTGTATATCATCAGAAAACTATTCACCTCCTTTTTTAGACTGTAAATGAAAGCTCTGCACATCACAGGTTTCAGCAACAGCTCTTTGTAGAATTTAATTAATAATATCTAAATTATAAAATATATTTAAAATAACTTTCAACTTTTTTTTTTTTTCTTTTTTTCTTTTTTTTTTTTTTTTTTTAAAAAACCTCTATGAAACCAATCCAAGCATGTGTTATGAAATTCAATGCTTGGGTGGTACTCACAACTTAATGGTTTATTGAAATGGATGGCTTGTGATTGCACATGGTCAACAAATATGAAGGTCTGTAATTTTTCAGACATTTAGGATATGAATGTGCCAGAGCTGTGGCCGATGATTTTATTTAAGGAAATACATAGAATACATAGCTTTTTTCATCCAAGGCACCAATGCCTGTGTACCTCAAAGCACTTTTTCTCTTGATAGCCCTTGGGCGTAGGGCATGCTCTTTCTTAAATCAAACCTATTAACTCTATAGCAAAACCAATAGACTTAATCAATTCACTGCAAAACACAAGGAGCTTAGGGAAAATAAATCGAAGCTCCTCACTGAAAACATATATAAAAGATTGAATATACTGGCACTGTCTTTTATTTTAAATAATTTTGGGGAGTATCAAACTCTCTGTTTCAGAGTTTGTGGAATATTTGGCTGCTACAGAACATTAAAATCATGAGCAAATAAAATTGTTCTGCAATGTATCTTGATGCATTTGACATTATGAATCAAAGTCATCTGTGAAAACATTATTGCTTAGAATTAGTTTTGCTGGTGAATAAAACCCCAAAACAAGGACAGAAAGAATTAGCAACATCTTCAAGTGACATTGGTTAAAAAAAAAAAGCATTCAAATAAGGCATTTTTCAGAATTTCCAAGTATGTATTTTATTTAAGAAGAATGAACACACACTCATAGGCATCTGAACTTATTTATTCTTCTTGCATGTTAAGAACTTCATAGAATTGTCCAGTTTTACCTCAAATAGTACAGTACTTCAAATATTGAAAACTGAGGAACTGTTCACATAGGGTATCTCTGTAATTCTCTTCCCTACTCAACCTCTGAATTATGTTTTGTTATATACTTTCAGCAGTAGGAAAATTGATGATATGGGGCTGTGGGTTTTGTTCTTGTTGTTTATTTTCGGTGTTTTTTGTGGGCTTTTTTTTTTTTTTTTTTGGTGGTGATCTTTATTGCACAACAGCTGCAATGCTAAAATACTAAAGTACTGTACTCTTCCTCTCTCCACAATACCAAACCCCAGAAGACTTGGCTGTTAATTCTAAACAAGTATTGTAGGACTGCCTTAAAATATTTCTGCTCTTAAATGATGGGAGGGAACTAAATGAAGTGCTCCTGGGTGCCAAGAATTCCCACACAGCTGTGCTATGACTGGAGCTATGAGCATGTTATCTCTGAAGGTTTGTAGAGTGGATTCTGTGGCTTATATTTTGGCTTCAGTACACACAGTATGTATTGTATTTCCTAAGTAATATTGCCTTAGCATTACATTACCTGCAATAAGCAAGTCTGGTGTTCTTTTACAAAGACTATGAAAGAAAACCCAACATCCTGTTATCATTTTCATTCCAAATCAGATCCTTATCCCTAGTGAAGCTGGAGCGGGCTGTGTAGTAATCCATTAAACACTGAAACTCATTTAATGTTGGCTGCAGGATCCTTAAGTTTTCTTACAGCCTTGAAACAAGCATAATGCAAACATGGCATCTACTTCATGGCCTGAAATTAGACTCATCTTAGAAAGTTTTATTTAAAAAAATTATGCATTACTATTTACAATACAGTTGTTAAGATTCCTAGGAAAAACAGATTATCATTTAACAACATTTTCTGAAGAGGCAATGACAGCTCCAGAGCCCTGCACACAGCAGAGCATCTCTGTAGTCTGTACACATCAGTAGGGAAGTGAAATGAAATCTACTCAGTTTACAGAGAATGCAAATGCAAAGGCCTGTCATGGCCTTCTTTATTTGAAAATTCATATGTTCATGTGTATACTCTTTATCCTTGGTTATGACCTATATTATTTACTCACATTTTGGCAACTCTTTTGTCCCTTTTTTAAATTTTATTCCACAAAGGCCAAGCATTTCACTTGGATTATCAAGCAATTTATCTTCAAGAAATGCTATATGAGGAAGAGATGTTAATCTCAGATAATGTTATTGCAAATACTAGTGCTAGCTAATAAAAGAATGTAATAAAACATGGATATCTGCAAGAACAATTTAGGTATCATTAAAACTTTTCATTTAAATACAATCACTTTCATTAGTTTTTATTAGATTGTAAAAATAATACATAGTGTTATTATATTCTTACACAATCTAATGAACATAATCCAAACAACCCAGAAACAGAAAGTAATATGTTCTTCAAATGGGAAGCTTTGACCTTTTCCCTTCGTAACTGAGCAGGGTCACTTAAACTGGTGCATTTTGTCCTTTTTTTTTTTTTTTTTTTTTTAAATATGAATTTAATAAATAGATAAGTAAATAAATTGAAGCACTTTGACCAGCTCTCAATCCTATCTGCATTCTACTACAATACCATTAGCTCTTAAATCCACTGCTATAATACATGCGAATGTCATACGTGACTATTAGAGGGAAAAAAAATTGTGATTGCATTCTTTATCTTTGCTTCCATGAACGTTTCTATATTGCATATATATTTTTTGTTAGCATGAGGGAATGTTGTGGTGCAAATATGTTCTTGTATTGTGTGCCTTATGCATCCCTGGCATTGGGTACCTACTGCAGACACAGAATTCTGGGGAACACATGCAATTTGTGCTCCTCCTACATAGCAAAACTAATATCAGCTTGTTGTGATCCAACCCTTCTCCATCTTTTTTCTGTACTTTTTAATTCATTTTAATTTCATCTTTACTTCATCCTTTTATGTCATCAAAAATAACAGGTAAAGCAATCAAGTACCATGAAAGCTGAGAACTACTCATAAATCACAACTAATTTCTGATAATAGTGACCAAAAAAAAAGCATTTGGAAACTTTTGCATTGATGTTTTTAGACAACTATGTATTGATATCCAATTTTCTCTGCAGCCTGAGCATAAAGATTTTCAAACAGGAAAATGTGGTAAAAAGAATAAATGAAAGCATGAGTATTTATGTTTATACATAAAAATAAATAAATGACAAATAGTTATAAAGAAATATACAAGAATATAAGGATTTCACTAAATGGTCAGTGTGCATCATTTTAACGCTGCAATAATATCCTTAAGGCAAGGACCACACATCTCACAGCTGTTTCATCTGCTGAGTGAACAAAATCCCAGACATAATGAAAAAAAAAAAACAGCACAAAAGTCTTAACTTGCTATTTAAAGACTTTTATTCTAATTAAAAAAAAAAAAAATTGCCCACGTTTCAGCATTTGTTAATCTAAAATAAGTGAATGATAACATGGAGACAAAAGAGACCTTCTTGATACCACATGTTAACATCTGAAAAATTTGAAGAATTTTTTTGTATGGCCAACTAAATATCTCTTCTAATTACCTGTGTTTATAGCTTTTGTCCCATTTGATTTGGACAGGATTTTATATATCTGAATATAAATATCTTGTATTCTTTATTAGTTTGTCTGCTGGGTACACAAACAGAAAATATGGATTTCCAGTCCAGATTATTTATTTAAAAAAAAAAAACATGGAAAAAAAAAACCCTGGAAGTAGAGAGGCAACACATGAAGGAAGATTGTTCCATTGCTATTAGTGGATGTATGCCTGAAGTCTCTATAAAAAAGGGTGGTTACTTGCTATTAACTGGCCATTCTCTTTTTATCCATATTCATACTCACACTGTACAAGTGAGTATTTCCTTGCACTGAAACCAGAGAAATTCAGCTACTTCTCTCGTGCCCTAAATGCCAACAGGCACAGCCCATAACCAACTTCTCTTGCAGTATTATAGTATGTAATTCACTACAAAATGAAGAGAGATTAGCAAGAGAGAGAAAAAAAAAAAGGTTGAAGTGTAAATATGCATGTGGGCAGCCTTCCTTAGGAAATGTCACAACACTGCTTTCACAGCTGAGTCACCATCAAGGTAAAGCTTGTTAATCTGAGGCTCTGCCTATCTGAGGCTAAGCTGATGAATCTGTGCAGATGAAAGTATTCTTCAGCTTCTTCTCCTTCTTCTTACTGATCTCTGAAGTGAAACATACATTTTCCATGTATATATTCTTCCACAAGAAAGAAAAAGCACCTGGCGAATCTGCCCTTTAGGAAATCCCATGAAAATAAGAGAATTTGTGATTTTAACTGGGGAAGGCATGAGAAGCAATGGCAAAAACAAAAGAAAAGGGAAAAAAAAGATGGACCATAGAGAAAAAAAAAATCAGCTCAGTCATATGGCTGAAGACAGAACCATACACTTCACATTTCATGGAGAGTAGATAAGTGAGCTCACTCCAGTGTATCTTCTGGGAGAACATCTCTCTCTGGAGGCACTAGCTGGTCTGAAAATACAAACTCTAGTCACTCAGAGACAACATTTCTTATGCAAAAGAACTTTTGTGTTCAGATTTTTCTTTACTTCATCGATTAATTGAGATGGTTTACTGTACACGTAGGTGTATATACTCATCAGGAAGAAGATATTAATAAGCATGTGCTAATTACATTGCACTGTGCACAGTGTTGACAAGCATGAACATTTAAGTGCCAAGCTGTCCTCATCCATAACAGGTTCGATCAATATTTCAGTTTTATTAAGAGATAAGTGAACTCTTCCAGGCAGAATCTCGTTACAGTGCAGGGGCTCTAATCAACATCTGCAGAAATGGTTGTACGGATCTGGAGTGATAAAATGTTGTGGTTCAACCCGGCAGGTGGCTCAGCACCACACAGTTGTTTGCTCATTCCTCCTCTTACCAATGGGATGGGGAAGAGAAGGAAAAGAAAAACAAAGTAGAACTCACGGGTTGAGAGAAAACTGTTCGAGAAAATAAAAAAGCATGCTTCTCCCTCATGTTCATGTCCCTAGGAATATGTTGCCTGCAAGAGACAATAATGTTGCTGGGAGCCACACGAAATTAAAAATTAAAACTAGAAGTGATAGGGAGAGCAAGAACTGATGTTGTCTACAAGGTTTTCTTTAAATAACACTGTTGCCCACAGGCCAGTGAGCGCTGGGGATTGCTTCTCAGAACTATGAGGCAGGCAAGTGCTCTGCTTGATTTGTAACAGTGAAAAGACCTTTTCAGTTGGAGTTCAGTTGTAAAAATTAGCAATATACCTATCAGAAATTTGTCCCGAAGCAGTTATAAGAAGCTCCTTTGTATGATATGAGTATTTAACTATACTAATATATATATATCTCCATTTCTACTTGTAAATAAATCTGTATCTAAAAATGCTCAGGGCTTGTCTACTATGAGGGATACTCTGAAAGTAATACCTCCTATGCTATGATGTTAGCTCACTATGTCAGAGATGGATGTTGGTGGCATGACAGCATAGGCTGAACCTTCCCACTGATATCCTACTACACATTGCTGCTGTGTGACAGATGGCAGCAGGTGGGCAGTCTAACAAAACGTATTATTAATGCATTTGAATTCCATATAATTATTTATTGAATATTATATATTGAGTATTCAATATATTTATTATTGAATATTTATCATACTAGTTTATGCAAAGTAAGTGATTTTCTTCTCCTTTATGGAGCTCAGATATTAAGAAAAGTGTCTCCAGACCTTTTTGAAAGGACACTAGCTAACACTCAGATTTTGCTAGCCCTCCTGTGGTGCCTGGGGGGCAATGGGAACAAGAAGGTGGTTCTCACAAGGTTCAGTTCAAGTCTGTGGTAGCTTTTTCTGTCTTCTTCTGCCTCCATGATAACTTGAGCCAGAACACTGTGCCTGGTGAATGGAATGGAGAAAAGATTACAAGGGGTCTCACAGAAAAGGACTCTATATGAGATGTTTCCTGTGTAAAACTTACAGAGAAAAAAGGGAGGGGGGGGTGAAAGGAAGAACAAGAGTGGGAAAAAGGAAAGATGTTTCAGAAAGCAGAAATCCAAAGACAGTTTCTTATGGAAAACACAAAGGTGTTTCCCGATTCCATTTCTGTCACCTCTGAAATTAGCAAGGTGCCTTCAAAGGTCAGCTTTATTAAATAGCTTAAATGAAGGTTGGGATCTGCTCTCATCCTGCAAATCTGGGAGTTTGGCTAGTAGAAAAGCAAAAAGGAAATGCAAACATTGTCCAAGGATTGATTGTGAGCAGTCTCATCAAATATGTGTTTTAATACCAGTAGATGATACAGTGTATTTCCTTTGCTGAATGTGGATTGCTGAATTATGTTGATTACATTTTGCTGCATGTTTCAAAGGGTTTAAGGTGAAAAAGAGTTGAACGATATAATTTAGACTTCATATACAGTGAACATGCTTTTTAAAAAAATACTATAAAGATATAATTTTCTTCACAGCTAGGCCTGCAATGAAACAAAGATGACTTTTTGAGCTGCCACTACTGAATGCTTCTGTAACAATGTAAAATGAAAATTAAAGTACATGCAATGAAATGCATGCAAAATACATGCAATAAAAGCTGTGAAATATTTCATACATTGATGCAGTTCGTTTGTTCATTGCCATTACATTTCTCTATGAGTTTTAGAAGACAATCATCAGTGAAAACATTTCTAATGAGACTCATGTTCATGAGAAGTGTTAGAATTGTCATCAGAATAATATTTATACTAAGCGAGGTGTTTATATGAGGTCCAGACTTCAGTCTGGATCAAGTTCAGAAAATTTTTATGCTGTTTCAGGGCTACAGAAAGACAGACTTGGGACAATGACAGAGCCCCAGAGAAACAGGGAAGTGGGCTGAGCTGCCCTGCGTGGCACAGGCAGCCTGGCCAGCAACACAGAAACACAGAATGAGCACGTTTTGTAGAAACAATAAAGAAAAGCCCCAGAGCACTTATCTCATAAGATTGTATGCGTTAGGGGAAGAAAAAAAAGGATAGATTCTGATTCATTTCACTTCATGAAGTATCACTGTAGTACAGAATAAGTTGTAAATAAACAGGATGAAGTAGCATCTCCTTGACCTTCTTGAAACTTAAGATCTGAATATGTGATTTAAATGTCTGCAGGAACTACTAATGCCTACTATTATGTGCTACAGATGCAAAGCTGTTATTTTTTCTATTCTTCTTACTACTCAATTGAGAAGCAAGGACTGTATCTTTTTCTAATAATTTCCTGCTGCTGACAGATTGCTTACAGTTTGTTCTTAATTAACCACAAATGACTGTAATCAGTGGCAAAGTTCAGAACTGCAGTAAGTGAGCCTTTTGTGAATGTATTTTTAAATTAATTCACTGTGGTTTGTTTTCAATGCTAAACTTTGCAAAAATGTAGAAAGCAAAAGAGCTTACGTATGCTCTTGAAGAAATAAAGTGTCAAATCACTGCAAGTGAACATTTAAAATGAAGAAATAGTAAAGTTTCTACATATTTACTTTATTTCTAAACCTAGAAAATAAATATGAACGCCAATTATAAATACTGTGTAAACCATACAGACTATTGCACCAGGATCAGACTGTCACTGGGCTTCTAGAAGGTCTGTGTATTCCTGTGTAGGAAAAGCAGTCTTAACTATAGGAGAACCTTAATGGTGTGGTTTAATTGCTTTAACAGGTAGGCTTATAACAAGCACTCTGTATGCCTATGTGGTAAGTTGACCTGTCTGGACACTGGATGCCCAGCGAGCCACTCATTCACTCCTTCTCCTCAGCAGGACAAGGAGAAAAAACTTAAAGGTTGATATATGGGCAGGGAGATCACTCATCAGCTACTGCCTTGGACAAAGAAACTCATTCTGGGGAAGATTAATTTATTCTCAATTAAAAAGAGAATAGGATGGTAAGAAATATAACAAAGCTAAAACCACTTTTCCCTATCCTCCTTCTTCCCTGGCACAACATCACTCCTGACTGCTCTACCTCCTTCATGGGGAGCATCATGGTGGGTTTGGGAAAGTAGACTGAGGATGGTTGGTAACGCTCCAACTCTCCAGCTCCTTCCTCGTCACATTCTTCCCCCACTCAAGCATGGGGTTCCCCCCACGGGATGCAATCCTTCTTTGCAATATGCTGCATTTCTTCAGTAACTGCTCCAACATGAGTCCATGCGACAAGGGTCATTCTTCAGGGATGGACTGCTCCAGTACGGGTCTCCCATGGGCTACAACTCTTGCCAGACATTCTATTCCTGTGTGGGCTTGTCTCCAGCTCCTGCCATGAGCCTGCTCTGCCACGGGCCTCCTCCAGGCCGCATCCACTGCTGCCCCATGGGCTCCTCCAGCCTGTTCCTCCACAGGCCTCTCGTGGGCTGCAGGAAACCTTTGCTCTGTCACCTGGAGCATTTCCTCTCCCTCTTACTTCAATGACTTTGGTGTCTGCAGATTTACTTCTATCACATTTTTCTCACTCTTTTTCACAGCTGCTACACAACACTTTATATATTTTCTGAAATACGCTATCACAGAGATGTGATCTGCATGCCTGATGGCCTCAGCTTTGGGCAGTGGCAGATTCCCTTTGAGCTGGCTCCTGGTCCTTTCTTACAAAGGCCTCCCCTGCAAGCATTTGCTACCAAAACTTTGCCCTATAAACCCCAAGTAATCTATCAGGTTTAGATATATAAATCTAGAACCATGAATAATGCTACAAAAATCAGAAGAGGATGTAAAAATCAGAATTAGATGCAATGAAGTATTTTCTAAACCAGCAAAACAATGGAGGCTGCATTACTAAGCCACTTGGAATCATCTAAAATGTGTATATAATTAGAAAGAAACAGTATGGTCTGTGTTGTAGTTCTGAGTAGCACGCAACTAAGAAATGAAAAGGACTACGAAAAAATTCATTACAACAGAGAAAATACTTGGAGAGCTGAAAAAAACAACAAAACCAACAACAAAACTAACTGTTCTTTTCATTCTCCCTTTCTGAAGGTCTTCATGCAGTTCATTGGCATCAACGAGACCTGGCTAGAAACCTCCACTAAGAATGAGGTATTATGCAGGTAATTATCACATATATATGCTAGTGTAAACTTGAATGAAAGGTATTTAGTATTTGCTTCCTGAGATACATTAACAAACTTTGGACATGCTAACCAACAATTAGTGCGTATTTTCTTTTCAGTACCTTAATGTGAAATGACGATAAAGTTTTGCAGTCTAAACAAACTCACAGCAAAATTCTCCATTATTCACAATGCTTTTATGCTGTCGTTCTACTTTTCAACATCCTCATTTACACAGCACTTGTATAATGTAGCTCTCTCTGTGCACTTCTTTCTCCTCCAGAATCCCAAGTCACACTTATCTGTTAACATCACAAATGAAAGTGAATGGAAAATCACATACAAAAAGTTTCAGCTATAAATATCTTTTTTATTTCTTTATTTTTTTTTAAGGATTTTGCTTAGGAAACTCTCCAGAACAACCAGCTGGTATTGCCAGTGGCTTAGAAAACTTAAATTGCATATGTATTCAAATGAGGATCAACAGGGGTAAATATTACAGAATCCAAAGGTATTCTTTAGACTGACACCATCATAAGTAATCTTAATAAAAATGAATGCACATTTTGGAAAGGAAAAAAAAAAAAAAAAAGACTAGTGTGTTAATAAGAATAGCCTTTGGCAAGGACAAGGTGTCTGAAACAACTCCATAACAAAATTCATGGAGTGTTTAATGAATGCTATGTTATTGTGATACACTGAAAAATGCACAGAAGTGCTAAATGGAGCTTGCTGCTGTCTTGCAGATTTTGCCAATCTTCAGATATTAAGGATCTTGAAGACTGAGGAGAAGGACAGCTAAAGAAAATGTTTAAAAATGAAGTACGCCAGCCAAACATCCATCATCTCACACTGCAGAGAACTGCTTCCTGACTGGCTTGTTTTCTGTGCTCACATCTTGAAAACTTTGTAGAAGCTGAAAGAAATGTCAGTATTAGAAAATAGGGTAATGCTGCATCATGCCTCACATGTTGTCACTCTGACCTGCACATACAATCTGCGTGCCACAATCTGGGCTTCTGGAGTTGCCAGCACTGAGCAAGGCTGTGGCCAGAGATGTTTTCCTGTCCTCTCCACAGTCTGATTCACCTTCCCAGAGCACAAAAACACAGCAGATACACAGACGGCCACACCAGTGGACCAGGACTGCACTTTGCTGCTGGGTCACACACACCCTCACTGTCATAATTCATTCCCACACTCACAGCAGTGGGTCTCTCAATCCCTAGAGCTGACCCTCATTCTTTTCAGCTTCTGTGGCCGTATCAGATGGCTGTATGCTGTTTCTCTTCATCCAGTCTCCAGCTCCAAATTTGAGTACTTCCTTTGGTCTCCTCCTCCATGCTAGCTAGTCCAGATTGAATTTTGCCAGCAAATCACACACATGTGCACAGAGTATCCATTCTGAAAAAAATATACTTTATACTTGAAATAGCTTTGTATATGATTAACCAGATATCCTCATGAAGCAGACGTCCTTGCATCCTGCTTACCCTCACGTTCCATATATCCTTACACAGTGTACATCTCTGTGCTGACAACCTTCAGTTCAACAGTGGTATTCTTCCACTGCAGGCTCATCATGTTTAATGCATTACACCTGCTGTTCATGAATATTTTACTATGTCATTTTTGTGAGTAGTAAGCACTGCAAAGAAAGCCCAGAGGAAACTTGCAGCTGCAAAAATGCAAACTTCCTCTAACTGTTGTGGTTTTATACCTGTAACTCTGTGATAGAGATAATGCCTGGGTTAATCTTTGCATTCATTCCTAAACCTTTCTGCTTACACTGCCTGCAAGGGTACTATGTCTGCTGGCAATCTTTGGGAATAGAGATGTTCCATTCCTTAATAGTAGTTGTGTTCTTCAGATAAAAACAAAACAATATAAAGCAAAAGGAAAGCAGTGTGGCCAGCAGGTTGAGGGAGGTGGTCCTGCTCCTCTGTTCTGCACTGTGAGGCCTCACCTGGAGCTCTGTGTCCAGATTTGGAGTACAGGGGAGATATGGAGCTGTTGGAGCACTTCCAGAGGAGGGCCACAAAAGTGATCTCAGTGTTGGAACACCTCCCTATGAGGACAGGCTGAGAGCTGGGGCTGTGCAGCATGGAAAAGAGAAGGCTCTGGGGAGATCTGAGAGCAGCTTTTCAGAGTCTAAAGGGGGTCTATAAGAAGGAAGGGGACTCCTTAGCAGGACCTGTGGTGATAGCACAAGGGGAAAGGGTTTCAAACAAAAGGAGAGGAGATTTAAATTAGATGTAAGGAAGAAGTTTTTTATAATAAAGGTGGTGAAGCACTGGCACAGGTTGCCCAGAGGGATGGTGGGTGCCTCATCCCTGGAGACACTCGATGTCATGCTAGACAGGACTCTGAGCACTGATGGAGCTGTGAGTGTCCCTGTTGGGGACATACAGCCCCAGGGGGTTGCACCAGATAGCCCTTCCAACTCAAACAGTTCTATGACTCTATTCTATGAAAACAGACAGAAGGAACATCCTAACACATCTTTGACTAATGAAAATGAGTGCACTGCCACTAAATCTTACAGAGGGAGATTGACTGAGAGTGGGAGACTTTTGTTGTAAGATTTTCCACTCATTAGAATAAGGTTATTTTAAAGTTTCTGTTATAATTCAGTATTTTCACGACATTCCTCAAAGCTCGGGTTTGCAGTTAGCTATCCAAAGTTTTCTGCTCACTTCTTCTAATCCCTAGTCACTACATGCATTAATCCCAATTCTACTTTTGCATAAAGTCTGGCTGTCAGGTTGCACGTCCATATAAGATTCACTTTATACAGAGGTTTTATGTTAAGATTTGCATATTAGTAAATTTAGTGTGAAAATATTTTCTTCTACCAGCAAAGGTTAGATTGGAAAGATCTACAACACAGTCAAATCAGAAGATTTTATTCAGAGAGTGCCCGGGTATGCAGTGATTTTGCAACATTTACATATTTAAATTAGACTAAAAAAATGATCCACAACATTTATACTCTCAACTTGCAAATAGGGAAATAAACTTGAACATAGAAGCAAACTGCTTCTGCCTTCAAGGAGTTTTACATTTGCATCCCTAATATTCCACATATTTCTAGCAGAAAATCAAACCCCTATCTGTACATTAAAAAGTAGAAATATAAATAAAAATAAATATATGTATATATGTGTCTGTTTATATATGCATTAGTTAGAAACATTTTTAATGACCTTCAGCAAGACAATTTTTACACAGATATTTAAAGAGATGCAAAATGTGCCAGCATAAATGTAATGCCGAGCTGCTTCACAGTTAATACTTGCATACAAATAATTGGGTAGCTCCTAAGCAGCATATTTCTTGGAACTTTTTAAGTACAGTAATGTGGCCAGTAAAAGGCTATGAAAATGGATCGCTACAAGCTAACTCAGATTTGGTCTGATTTCGTGGCAAATCTTTCAAATATAATATTAGGATGATACTTCTGAGGGGGAGAGCAGAGAGGGAAATCCATTAGAAATTTAAAATGTCATTTGAAAAGGACATAAACCTCCACTCTATTGCACCCCCTTCACCCTCAGAAACAAAACAAATCAAAACAAACACACAAATAAGATAGATCAGCAATCTGTACTTGTTGACATAAATGAAAAAGATTGTTTTCCCATCCTTCCATGAAGGTTATACCAGTTCGCGCTAATCAAAATGATAGCATATTAAATTTTGGTTTGTGCCAATATTTTATATCAATATATAAACTCACTTGGGTGCTAAAATAATCACAAAGCCTCGATTCTGCTATTGTGCTGAGCCAAACTCTCAACCCAAAAAACACCTAAGAACCTAAAAGAACTTAGAGGCTGCATGTCAAGCTACTTTTACTGAAAATACAATTGTAAAAAGAAATTGAAAATGAAGGATAATCATCTTATGTTTACATGGCACCGTAGGAAATCAGTCATCTAAACTATCAGACCCTCTGGCATAGAGTACAAGAGAAGCTGCTAATTAACAGTAGTTGGATATTAATCACACTGTTCCCCTCTTCATTCACTCCGCTAAGTGCTTGAACTACAAGTGCTCTTCTTGGATTGAGAAGAGCAGCTGTCTCTACTCCTATGTATTCAATTAGACAGATGTGAGAAGGATTTTGCAACTCACATATTTGTGTGAAAAAAGGTCCTGTTGTTACCATCTCTGTCTTCAGACCGATGCCTTGTGAAGGCTCATCCTGGCACTAAAAGAAGAATGCTCAACCATTCCCAAGCACAGCGCCCTATAAATTAATTATAGTTAGATGTGAGTAATGAATATAAGAAAAAAACCATAAAACTATGACTAGCTCTTAGCTGATCATTCAAGTGTATTAGGCTTGTGATAGGCAAGCTTATAAAAAGGTTATCTTAATACAGTGAAAACTCTAATTGAATGCTAGATATTATCAGGGAAGAAAGATAGAAGGAAATTAAGTTTGCAATGGATTAAAACTAAGTATTTTCTTAAGCTTTATCACAGACTCACAAAACTGCTGAGGTTGGAAGTCACCTCTGGAAATGATCCCGTCCAAATGCCTGCTCAGGAAGGGTCAGCAAGAGCACAGTGCCTAGGAGTGCAAAAACAAAAATGTACTTTGTAAAATATATACATAAAATAATATTACATTTAAATGGAATTTCCTGTGTTTGTGTTTATGTTCTTTGTTTCTTGTCCTGTCAGTGGATGGCACTGAGAAGAGTTTGGCTTTGTCTCCGTTTAGGTATTTTTACACACGAGTAGGATCCCCCTGAACCTTCTCTTCTCCAAACCAAATGGCCCTAGGTCTCACAACATCTCCTCCTACAGAAGACATTCCAAGTCTCAATGATTTTCAGGGCCCTTCACTGGAAGTTATCTATAAGCCTGTATCTCTTGTCCTGCAGTCCAGTACCAGATGTACCACTCCAGGTGTGGTCTTGTCAGGATATTCCAGAATATTAAAAGGGCAGCAAGGATGATCAAGAATAGAAAATATTTCAAGCATAAGAAACATCAAAATGACAGGGACTTGTCAGTCTGGGAAGACACATTTGGGAGGATGAGAGATGATAAAGATCAGTAAAATTATGAGTGGCACCAAAAGTACCAAAAGGAGTGAGTTATCCCCAGTATTTTCCAATAAAATCATAAGTCATCCAACAGAAGTTCATAAGAGCCTTAAACAGGGCAAAAGAGGTCATTATGCAGCTGGCAGCAGACCTGGTACTCCCTGTCGCATGATGATTGGTCTGCCACTTCGCCTGGGTTTAAGCACAACTGGAGAAGTCCAAGAGAGAAATACTTTACTGAGTACACAGATACCACAGCCCATCTAGAGAAGTTCCCTAGTTGAGACAGTTAATGTTTAGCACATATTGAAACAATCACATATACTGCTGTTATACTTCTGTCTCATTCACGAGGAGGAACTTCTTTTCCAGTTCCTGAAGTTGGTTATAAATGTGCCAGTGAATAGACAGACTGTTCTTTTCACATTGCAAGGCCATTTCCTTGTGAAATAGTTTGCAGCATTAGGGAGAATACTCAAGACCTTTATCTGTTGCTGACATGCAGCAAATGATTGCTAGTCCACAGGAATGCTACTCAGCAGGTTAGGACAGGAACTGATGAATGGCTAATTAATTACAGTTAATAATCAGAATTAAAAACACCTCCTAGATTATGAAGTTATTAAATCTTACATGTTATGTTACTGACCTCATTAAACTCAAATTCAATAAAAGACAACTGTCTGTGGAAAGATCAACTTTCAAATGTGTTATCTCCTTTCTTCTTAGGATTAAGTTATTGTTTTAGTTCATACATAATGATTGCACAGGACAATTTGTTTAACTTTCACTGCATAAACATATTGCTGCTGTGTGCTGTGTGCTTTCAATTCTAGAAGTGAGCATTATATAAGCTACTAAAAGTGACAGCAGACATGAGCTAATTCCACATAAGCAAATGACAGAGCTGGAAATTTGTGAGAATGTGGTACATGTGTCCATGTCAACTCAACGTGTGGTGCCACAGCATTGCTGTGCTGACCATAAAAAGAAGTACATTAAGTCTTTCAAAACCATTGTATAGAAATTGAACTTACAGTGCTTAAAATTTATCATATTCTTGCTTTTTCTTTATTTCATTCTCCTTCCTTTGTTCTGAAGGAGCATAACATTTTACCCTGTGTTTGTAGTTGGTGTATCAAAAGGAACTTTGTTTCATTTTGTTTGACAAGTCTTCCCAATTTGCTATAAAGTTTGTTAACATAAACCTTGATATTCTTTAACAAGGGAATCTATTTGATCTCTCAGCATACATTTTTTTTTCTAATCCACTTCCAGAGAAACACAAGAATATTTCTTAGTTAAAAGTTCAGTACTTTCAAGATATCCACTGGCACAGATCTATCTCTCAATTATTGATGCCATTAAAACATACATTGAAAACATACTTTGACCTTTCAAGAAAAGGCCTTCAGAATCACCTTCTGCCACATAGAAGTCTGTGTTGGAAAAGAAGAAAAAATTAAAAAAAAAGAACTGTGTGTGAAGCTGCAAAAGTAATAAATACATTGTTGGTTTTCAAGAAAAGGAACTATTTTTTGTGATTTAAATATTAGGTTAAGAATCAATGGGAGCTAAGAGTGGTAGAAGAGCAGGAAAACAGGCCAACAGTTCTGCTCAGACCAGCATACACATCCTCAACAACGATGGTGTCACACTGTATAGCATGGCCCCAGCAACTGGGGCAGCTGGAGCAACTCTTTCTGCAAAATTGGAGGCCAAGATAAGGGTCCAGAAATAAGACAGTTCGGTGAGCCGCATGCTTCAGGAATCACCTTGGATCTCTCTCTGAGGCTGCAACATATTTTCTTCTAGCTTTTATGAGAATTGCAGTTGTCTAGGGGCTGTGCTCCTATGAGAAAGAGCTGCAAGAGCAGGTTGGGAGATTGCACATCAGATCAACTGGATCTTGTTTGAAACCCTGCAGCCTCATGATGTCGAATGTCCAGCTGAAGTGATGAGACAGACACAGCAAAGGCTAGAAGCCTGTGACTTCTTGCACCAAAAAGAAGGCTACCATTGCACCTAAAGGCTTGCAACTATGGGACAGTTTCACTGCCCTCATAGCTGAAACTGGGATTGCTGTTGAATGAAGCATCTCTGATAGCTGAATCTGAACCACTCAGGGGCACCAGGAGGAAGCTGCAAGTGGAAAAACTGGAAAGGAGAACTTTCAACTAGGAACCTGAAAATCAGTACAACTGATTGTCACTCTAACTCTGATTGTCTGTGCCTGTGCACTAATATATGTAGCACAAGGAGCAAATGGGAGGAATTAGAAGTCAGTGTGCAGTTATTGGGCTACAATCTCTTAGGCATAATGGTGGAGTCGTGGAATAACTCACGTTCCTGAAGCTGTGCAATGGATGCAGGCACATGGGCAAAAGGGTGCTACACTCTCATAAAGAAGATGAGGGAACGAATGGAGCTTTTCTTCTGTGATCTCATCAGGTGATGAGCAAGTGGAAGTAATGGGTCAGAATTAGCAAGCAAACTATCATGGGCAATATTGTGGTAATTGATTGCTACAGACTGCATGAATGGGAAGATGTAGACGAGACCTTTGTTAGAGAACAGGAAGCCTTGTATTTGTAGGAATTCCAATGGGAATCCTGTGAAATTCACCTGAGAGAAATACTAAGTCCTGCCCCAAGAAAGAATAAAGCTATGCAGCAGTGCATCCTAGGGATCACAAAACTAGAAAGCAGCTGCAAACAAGGACCTTCACGTCCTAGTGGGCAGCCAGCAATGTGCCCTATGACCAATAGCTTCTCAGGTTGCTTTAGGCAGAGCACTGCCAGCAGGTAGAGGGAGGATATCTTTCCCCTCTACACCACAGGTGAGTGAACACCAGGAGCACTGTGTTCAGTGCTGGCAAGACAAACATGGTCTCCTGAACTGACTCCAGCAAAGGACTTTATCTGACACTGCTTTTGAGGAAAAGGGATTGAACTAAATGATCTCCAGAGGACCCTTCCAACTTCAACTGTCTCTGACTTCAGAATGATTTCCTCTTGTAGATTCCAAAATAACTTCTTATGTGACAAAAATAAATTGAGTATGTAGAATTTAGCACCATCCATTTTCCTGCAAAGAGCCACAGAATGCCTGGTAATGACTCTTGCATACTTAAAGACTACGAGTTTTAAATATTTGGAGGAAAGCACCTGTGAGCATCCAAGGTTTCCATTAATATTAGTTCTTCAAAATATAGTTAGTGGAAAGAATTACAGAGAAATAAATGTCAATGTGAATTTAAAAATATGAGCACATTGACAACAGATGTTCTTTCAAGGTTGAGAGCTCCTGGCCCACAAATCATTAAATCAATGAAACCTTTAAGTGAAATTTAGGAATGACATCAGTTAAGTAGTGTCTACACCTGCAAAATATATTTCACATTCATCTCATTAATTGTAAGACATCCATCACTGCTGAACCTTCTTGCCAACAAATTACAACAAAGTTAACCAAATTTTCAAGCTTACACTACTGTACTGGTTCTCTTTTTCACCATTTCTGTTACTTAGCTTAAGGATGCACAACTGAACTTCACGCATTTTGCATCTTAAACAAATAAAAAATAAAAGAGTGGGCAGATAAGGCTTTTCCAGTTTTCTGAAGTCAGAAAGACTGGTGTCTCATCTGAATTTACTGTGGCAGAAAAATCTATATATTCTAATTCCAAACACTTAAAAATCTTTGAAGTTGATCAGTTCTTGAGTTCTTGGCGATTTTAATTGTTACGGTGTTTTTTAAAAAATAAGCATTTATTCGTCATACATTATTGTGGGAACTAAATATCTGGTCCAAGACCATAACAGGTCAGACTCTAGGAAGAGATCACAATGACAAGCAGTAAAGTTCTCTCCTTGATGGGTTACAAATATTAATAAGAAAGATGAAAGTGAGAAATGTATTAATATTAATGAAAACATCCGCTTTCAACATAGAATTATTTTTCATTTCCAACTACATTAGATAAAGTCTGAGTTCTTACACAATACCTCTTCCTAACTGCACTCTCTTCCTGGCACAGGAGAAAGATGTTACTTACCTGAAATAAGCAGACAAATGTAGAAGTTACTTGACAGCAGTTACTGTTCTGTACACATCATAGAGACCAGAAAATGCATACATTAGACGTGTATGATTATTACTGCAGACTATGTTTACCAATAAAAATCAATCGTAAAGACCCAGCATTATAATTTTTAAGACTACTTATGGCTTTGTTTTTGTTCTAGTTATTTTTTATCTAGACACCTGTGGTCTTTTCACTTGGTATTGTGCCTACCTCAAATAGAGAAGCAGAAGATTCTGTCTGTGTCTGATGGAATAAAAATCTCCACACCAGTGGTGCATCATTCTCCTTTCATTTTTCCTCTTGGTCATTCTCTGTCAGAGAAATTTGGGTTAGTAGGAAGAGACAATGAGTGATTTAACAAAGATTCATTCCTTCTGCATCTAACAGGACCAGGCAAATATTCTCCAAATAATCTAATCAATTTCACTGCCCTCTTAGATGAGTAAAAAGCAATCCTACATTTTTATCCCACTGAAATAAATTGGTATTCTTCCCTTTACATCATCTGTGTTGAATTTCTCTTTTATTTCCTTTGCCATACACTTATAGGCAGGATTCCATTTGCAGCAGAACAGTTCAGTGAGCTTAGGGAAGTACAGAATGTGCAGAGAGAAGTTCTTAGGAAGGAAGGAGGAGGGAAGAAGCTTTAACAAAAGCTTAATTCAAGCTTTCTTTCTTTATTTATTTTTTAAAACGATGCTCAGAGCTAATAGGATAAATAATACTCAAATAATAATATTGAAAAAAATCAAACATATCAGCCAGGAATATTTATTTCTGTATTTGCTTTCCAACTTATGTCAGTAGAGTAAAAAGTAGAGTAAAGCAAATCACAGAGTAAATATATGAAAAACCCCATAGCCTAAATTTGTTACGAAAGTCCTTCAGTGATTCATGGCTGCAAAATGATTCATTGCTTTACTTCAGCAAGGCAAAAAGAAAAAATTAATTCTTAATTGCTGTGAAATTTCAGGAGTAATTGTGAATTGGTAAAGAAACTGCAATTATCTACAAATCTGTCTTTTTCTTGTTAGTATAAAATGCATGCAACAACTTGCCATGCTTTCAACTTTGATGGCTTTCACCATTTCCACAATATATCTTTTAATAAAATACTGTTAAAATCAGCAGGAAAGTTCAAATATTAAAATAATGATATGTCGGAGAAAGATCTTTTGCAGATACTTTTTATTTTATATTTCAAATCAGAGAATCAAACAAAACAGACAGCAACTCTCCATCGCCATGCTTTGGAATACTGATTTTTGCTTTGCAAAAATGGGGGTAGGTTCACCTTGGCCAGCTATAAGACCCCTATCCAGCCATTCTCTTACTGTGCCTCCTCAAAGGAACAGGGGTACAAGTGAGATTACGAAGCTCACAGGTCAAGAAAAAGCTAAGGGATTGCTTACTAGTTTTTGAAAGAAGGAAAACAGACACCATGTTACACAGATCCTTAGATGTACACATGAAAGAGTGCAGTAGAAAATGCTAAAAATGTCTTAAGGTTCAACATACCATATTTCTATTTGATTATAATCTTTGCCTTAGGTAAGACATGAAACCAAAAACAAACGCACAAAAAAAACAAGCAGAAATATTTAATGTTATACTCTACTGCTTTGCTGATGATATTTTTTATGCACCTCGAAGACACTTGAGACAGCAGTGCTATAGCAGCTAGAGAAATGAATGTGTTATGTGTACCTGAAGACAGTGCTGTGCAAGATACCGAAGCCTCTATTGACAGTAGTGAACACAGCAATGTAAACTGAACAATGTTTTCAGTTCTCATTTCGGATCAAGAGTAAACCTTTAATTTCTCAGCACTTGAGACTGTTCAATGCTTTAAGCTTTACTCAGTTCAATCATGATGACTAGTATTTTAATGAGGGTCAAAATCCCCTTTCTCAAGGAACATTAAATCATGCCTTTCATGATGATTTGATTGTATTTGATGGAACAACATCAGGAATGAGATGGAAAGAAGTGGAAAAACATGATGTATGATTAAGGAAGTGTTACCCTAAAGCCTACCCTTTCTGTGCATTAGAGTTTTTACACCATGTCATAAGAATGTCACAGGAATTACAAGTTTATAACAAAGACTAATAGTTATTTCTGTGCAAAATATTAAGGTATTTTCAATGAAGAGTGGCTTTGAAAGAATGTCCTCGTTCACTTCAAAGTAAGTCAGGAAAAAGATAAACCAGCAAAGAAACAAAAACAAAAATAGGACACACAAAAAAAACACTGTTACCCTACAATGTGTTTAATGTACTGCAAACAGAAATGTAATGCAAACAGAAATTGTCCTTTTGATCTTTCTTATTTTCAATATTTAAACACAGCTTACTTTGGATGTTTTTGTTTTTTTTTCTTTCCTTCATTTATTTAGATTTTAAATGCAATGTGGAACTTAATGGATAAACTAAAGATCTTCTCTTATGAAAAGAGAAACAGAAGTGACACCTTCCTATTTACCAAGGGCATCCAGTTTGTTATTGAAGATCGAATATAAATATATTTTGTTATTCTGGCTAACATAAAGAGACAATTTAAAAGTATAATACCAGCTGGCCACAGAAATTTAACACGATAAAGCAGTTTTTCATGTGATATTGTAGATTTATTTTCTGTAGCTCAGCTTGTGTATTTTCCCACTGAAATAAAGACACAAAGATAAATATATAGAGTGTTAGTGGCAGGCAGATTTCATCCCAATGTATCTACATTAGATACTGACAAGGAAAAGTACAAGACCAACATATCTCAGTTTCAGCTGAAAATACCATTAATATAATCTGTTGTGAGACATTAAGAGAAGAATTTTCTGCATTAAAAACAAACAACTAAGAAAGTAAGTAAATAAATAAATGTCTGCTCCATGAAGAGGAAAAGTCTGTTTTGTGTAAGGATTTTTGATTGCTATTTTGGTTTTGGTATGTTTTTAAAGATAAAAATAAGGAGTTAAAATAAGTTATAATCTAAAAAAATCTCCGTTTCCCGTTTTTTTAATTTTACTCCAGTAATGGAAAAATAATGACTACCAGAATAACTTACACAGCAGAAATTATGCAAGGATTTTTATTTTGACTTCTGTAAGCAAACTTCCCATCCAGGAGAATCAGCAGAATGTTTAGAGTATGTAGTTTAGAGTAGAGGCCTGCAGTCAGTGTCATTACCCATGGGTTGGTGTCAGCTCAATTCCTGTTCAACATCTTCATCAATGACCTGGATGAAGGGATAGCCTGTGCCCTCAGCAAGTTTGCTCATGATAGAAAGCTGAGAGGAATGGCTGACACACCAGAAGGCTGTGCTGCTGTTCAGCAAGACCTGGGCAGTCTAGAGTGGGAGGGCAGGGAGGAACCTGAGGTTTAACAAGAGCAAGTGTAGAGTCTTGCACCTGGGGAGGAATAACTGCACAGGCCAGTACAGGTTGGGCTGACCTGCTGGTAAGGAGCTCTGTGGAGAAGGGCCTGGGTGTTCTGGTGGTCAACAGGATGGACATGAGCCAACAGTGTGCCCTGGTGGCCAAGAAGGCCAATGGGATCCTGGAGTGAAGACTGCATTAGAAAAAGAATGGCCAGCAGGTTGAGGGCGATGATTCTCCCTACTCTACTTTGCCCTGGGAAGGCCACATCTGGAATAAATTGTCCAGTTCTGGGCTCCCCGTTTCAAGAAATACAGGGAACTTCTAGAGAAAGTCTGGACGAGGGCTGCAAAGATGATCAGGACCTGGAAAGTCTCCCACACAAGGAATGCTTGAGAGACCTGGAGCTGTCTAGGTACAGAAGAGAAGGGTGAAGGGGGATCTTGCTATGCTTATAAATATGTAATGGTTGGGAGTCAAGTGGATGCATCCAGGCTCTTTTCAGTGGTGCCAGAGGCAGGCAAGGGGCAATGGTCACAAACCCAATTAGTTCCATCTGAAAATGAGGAGAAACTTTTTTTCCTTTGAAAGTGACAGAGCACTGGAACAGCCTGCCCAGAGAAGCTGTAGAGTCTCCTTCTCCAGAGATATTCAAAACCTGTCTGGGTGCTTTCCCATGCAGTCTATTCTAGGCATTCTGCTTTAGCAGAGGGGAAGGACTTGGAAAACAAAGAGACGTCCTCCAAAAACACCTCTTAGGTAATATTATCTTCACCTTAAGGTATGAAATTTAGTTTTAAATGTCCTTCACAGGAAATGAGATTAACATTCATTTAAGTAACCTCATTTGGCACATAATGCGATTACTTGTACTGTTTTCACAAGCTAAGGAATTATGTCTGTCTTTTGCATATGCTGTATGAGATTTTGGTTGCAAAGCAAGTAGCAAGCAAGATTCAGATCTCTCAACTACATAAATGTATCTCTGGTATTATGGAGAAAATAGTAAAGTGAACTTTTAATATCTATAAATATCTGTATGTCAAAAGCAATTAAATTAATATAAATTTACCCTGAAGAATGTAATTTATTAGCAAACCAACAGTGAAAATTAATCTATGTATTTAAATAGATATTGATTTAGCAGATGTGTTTTCAGAAATAAAGAATGGAATAGAAAGCAAATCTTAAAAAACAAGTACAAAGAGAAAAACAAAATCGGTGTATAACTCAGTTACCTATATAACAAAATCCCACCTATTTATCACATCAGGATATAGGTCTTATTGAAGGAATCTTAATTCCAATTCAGAGAGTACTATATAATAAAGTATTGCAGATGTGAATACAAAAGACATGAAAATTATTGATACAGCAATATTTTTTAAATGCGTGTTTGTTTTGTAAGCATGAGCTTCGAACAGATTGAGTTCAAAATACAGATGAGTTTTGTGAACTTAAAAAGCAACTTAGAACTCTCAATTTTGTATGTCTAGAAACTGAGATAGATAACGTATGGAAGTAAAAGGGAACCACCTTCTCTTTGGATAAGCAAATGTAGAGCAGAATTGAATGCTTTGAAAATCTCTCTTATAAACCTACTGCACTAATGTTAATGCATTTTATAAGAACTTGACATATTCCACTTTTTTTTTTTCTTTTTTTGCATAAAGCACTTGAGAAAGACTACACAAAGTATTTCAGTAAACTTAGCCACTGCCAGAACATCATCACATTATTATCGATATTCATTAGTCAGTTTTGTAGTCACTTTCTAAATAGCTGCCAGGAAACTAACAATCACTTCTGAGCAGTCACATCCCACCGATCCATCTTTCATGAAGTGTCCCAGGCCTGGATTCAGCATTCAAACCAAAAGGAACTTTAAAATCTTTCAGAAGAGATTACAAAGAACTGCCTTTTTTGTAAGCTAAAATCCCCCGATCATGGCTTTAACTGACCATTTATAACTACGTTGGTGTCAAAACCGTAAGCTCAGGAGATTTAGGACCTGTGTGTTGCTCCTCTGAAACTAATGCCTCATATTTATTTCCATGGAAACTACAATAGATACAAAGATCACAATAACCCTCTTTGAGAGAGCAAATTCTCAGCCACAAAATACTGTTTTCCGACTTAGTCAGAAGCTCAGTGGCATAATCAATAGCCTTTTATTTCATTAAGAATTTCCGTGCACTCTTTTTTTTTTTTCTTCCAGGAAACTGCTTCTACATTTTAATACAGATGACAACATCCTTCTTGAGAAAAAAAAAAATAAAAATAACCAAACATTACGAGACTCCCACTAATCTGAAATCAACAGTTTGGGGAAAAACACACATCTCAGCTCAGCAGCATATTTCCTACTCACAGATGAGTATCTGTGAAGTGCATTAATCAGTATTTCACAATTTGTTTTTCAGTTCTGCTTCTCATAGCTCACATCCTGCCTTTTATTTTTTTTTAATCCATCTGTATTCTTTTTTCTTTCTTTTTTTCATTTTATTTTTTTTATGCATCTCTAGATAATAAAAAAGTGTGGATAACAGGAGGAAGAAAATATATTTTTTAGAATACGAGGCTGCTGCTTCTGGTTAACTACAGGACATGGATAGTTCATAAGAGACATAAAGCTAAGGAGCCTTAGGTTAATTACTAGCTATTGCCTTTTTCCTTAGCAGCTCTGAGGAAAATTATTGAGCATCACAACAGGTGGAATCTGCAGTGGCCAGATTGCTAATGACACCCTTCTGAGCTAAAAGACACCACTGCTGATAGTTGGAACTGGACACACAGTATGCAGAGAACTATTTCACTCAAACACTGAAGCATTAGGGACGATTAATTAATAATAGCTTATAATGGTAACTGGTACAGTAAAAATGCCTTGTTTTGAGTTTAATTGTACTAACACAGCATTGCTAGTGAAGAATATCTAAGAATTTTTATTAAGTGTTTCACTAAAAATACCACAGCCTCTGCTAGGAAGGCCCCAGGTCTTCCATTAGCTATGCTATCTGTGCTTGTCTCCTGTCCTGCTCTGTCAGGCTTGTTACCAACTTGCTGTGTGAAACAGAGCTTGTTATCGTGTCTCTTGTTACAGTGCTCAGCTTCGCTGTGGGATAACAGTAAATTCCTTAAAGATATGGGCACGGACTCAAAACAGAAGCCCAGAACTGTAAACCAGTTAATTACTGAGCTGCACTAAGGATATGCAATCTCAAGAAGTGGAAAAAAAGTTGCCTTTCAGCAAAATAAAAGATGCAGCTAAAAGAAATCAAACAAAATCAAACATCAAATTAAAAACAGAAAAAGCAGCACAGTAGGGCACCTGCCACGGACAAGGAAAATAACATTTCATCCCTGGGCAGTACAGAACTGGGGGAGCAGAAGCCAAAGGTTAACAACTGGTTAGAGCCTGAATCGTCTTGTGAAGGAGGCCGTCTCAAACTGATAGAAAAGAGGGGAAAGAAGATGTTTGCTTCAGTTTTGACTTCCATCATCAAAGAGCCCAACTTCAGCAACTAAAACCATCCAGAACCGCAGCAGCCCTCAGCTGATGAAAAGTGCAACTGATGTCTTACTTTTCAGTTTAAATCTACTTTGATTTCTTTCTGAATATTCTCATCACAGTGATCTCTAATTACCTAATAGATATGTTATCTCTAAGTATATGTATGTCTCTATAAAACCAGCTTCAACAAATGAATGGATGTTACATACAAATTTAGCTTTTAAACTTAGAGATAAATTTAAGGTTCAACAGATTAGATCTCTTAAATTTTCATTTATCTCTCATCTTAATGTCACAACACCATTTTGGCTGCAGAAGTCCCTGGAGATGACAAAATCCACTTGAGTGTCAAGTTCCAGCTATTACACACAAAATTCATGAAGAGAATGTGTTGTTTTGCTGGGATAATTGTGAGATGGTTTCTTATCACACCATCCCCCATGCTTTCACATCACTTTAGGTTGTGAGAATTCTTCCCCAGTCAAAGCCAGTTCAATGTTTTGGCAACCAAGTCCATCTGTAACAGCGCTCTTTTTCTTCTTTGTCGGATGTGTACCTTCCTTGCTCAGCAGTACTTGTTTCTGAAGAACATTCTGTGGTTGTTGAATCATAGAGTTGCTCAGGTTGGAAAAGCCCTTCAAGATCATTGAGTCCAACCACAACCTGACCATACTACCCTAACCCTAATAACCCTCTGCTAAATCATGTCCCTGAGCACCACATTGAAATGCATTTTAAACATATCCAAGAATGGTGACCCAACCACCTCCCTGGGGAGCCAGTTCCAGTCCTTAACAACTCTTTCTGTAAAGAAGTGTTTCCTGATATCCAACCTAAATTTACCCTGAAGCAACTAAAGGCTATTTCCCCTGTCCCCTATTTCATCCTGTCCCCTGTCACCAGTGAGAAGAGACCAGCCCCGCTCTGCTGCAATCACCTACAAGTACTGGAAGACAGCAATAAGGTTTCCCCTCAACCTCCTTTTCCCCAGGTTGAACAGCCCCAGTTCCTTCAGTCTCTCCTCATAGGCCATATTCTCCAAGCCCTTCCCAAGCCTTGTTGCCCTTCTTTGTTCCTGCTCCAGCACCTCCTTTCTGTACTGAGGTGCCCAAAACTGAACACAGTACTTGAGTTGAGGCCTCACCAGTGCTGAGTTCAGGGGCAGGATTATTTCCGCACAGCCAAGTGCTGACCCACTGGATGTGTCATTCCTAGCAAAACATAGCAAAACCTTGTCCCCCTTTACCTGAAGGATAAGGGGGGACACTTAATGCCCCTCACATCTGCCTGCACGACACTGTGATCATTTTGATACATGCAGGGTGATCCAAGCAATAAGAATTAGCAATGAGGATGAACTGTTTAAGGACCAGACAAAAATCAGCCACCTCTCTGTAATTTCCCAGATCCAAACCCCAACATGAAACCTATTCACTCTAACACAAGTCAGTTCAGCAGGTAGGTGTCCTTATCTCCCACAGGAGTGAGACTACAATGATTATATGATTATCTCCAATATCTTCCTCTTCATACAGCAGATTTGATTGGGGCCAGCTGGTTCTGATGCTTTCTCTACTAGGTTTTGTTCCTCTTCTCCTGCTCCCACACTACTGTATCTATACTGCAATTACAGAACTGTGATTGGAGGAGGAATCTTTGTTCTGTTGCAAGAAATCTTAATTTTTCAGTTTCCCTACTCACCTTCATCCCCCACTCATATTAGGATAGTCTGCAACTGACCAGTCTTCCTCACATCACAGGTCTCAAGCTCTTCCTTCTGCAAGATCTTTGTGAAGATCCTACACATCTCCCATTCAAGCTCTCTGATGCTACACAGACTCCTGATTCCTTTCATGATCCTTGATGACTGAGTATTTTACCTACAGAACAGCTGCCACAAAAGAAGTTATCTTTGTCTCTCATGAACTCAGTCTTGGCTGAGACCTCACGTATGTCAGGAATTATTTATTGCAGACAACTGCTAAATCACGTGCACAGACAGTATTGCTGTTCAGCCTCAAGCAGTCTCACACAATTTCAAGCAGAGTTTCTGGATCGTTCTCAACAACTGTTTGTTGCACTGTGGTCTGCTACCTCTAAGACAGTGGATCCCAGACACCAGCTGAAAAAGTGCACAGTGCTCTGATCAGCTCTCAGTTGAAGACAA
The DNA here is from genome assembly GCF_019232065.1 of Centrocercus urophasianus. Taxonomy (NCBI): domain Eukaryota; kingdom Metazoa; phylum Chordata; class Aves; order Galliformes; family Phasianidae; genus Centrocercus; species Centrocercus urophasianus. The sequence goes on along the minus strand of NW_024884733.1, from coordinate 1,673,253 downwards.
TATAAGCCATTTTTCTCTAATCTAGAAAAATATTCCTGAGAAATATTCTTATCTGTGCTGACAAAAGCAAAAGTCTCCAGAAGTCCCCCCAACAGAAGCAAGTCAACAGAAGACGGTTCCTGAGAAATTGCTTCCTGAAACTGGAAAGTCCAGAAAGCAGTGGTAATAGATGCTGTATCTCCGATAGCAGCCAATCTTTGCTCTGCCTGCTAAGAGATCCAAAAGACTTTACTTACCTTAGCCACAAGGAATAGCTACAAATATGGTTATTATATCTAATAGGAACTCTGTGTGGCTATTTTAACCTATGTCAGGTATGTAGGCCATTCTTGCCTGTGCTCCCAATCCAAAACGTTCATATTTGTAGGAAGGAAAGGGTTCAGATAGCAATTCGAACTTAAGCTGATGGAACAAAACAGGAATCAATGAATTAATCGTTTTAACGAGCTTTGAATCTGATCACGAACATTCAAACTTTTCAAATAAAACATCTGATGAGATTCTATTAAATATTAAACACAGCCTGACTTAGATCTCATTCCATGGGGCCCTACTTTAACTGTGTGTGGGATAGTAAATATATACATTGATTTAATTTCCAACATAATTACAATTACAGAAATACTCACTGGCACATATCTCAGTGTCTCAGTATGTCTAGAATACAGACAGCATTTCCTCCATCCCTCTTCCCATGAACATGCAATTATACAGACTTGTCACTCCTATCTAAACCATTTAACACTGCAATAAGAAACAAAACACTTTGTTTGTCATGATAGCCAAACTCTTACAAGTCCTTGATTCCTCTCGCTGTAGGTAATCAATAAAATAAACTATAATTAAGAATCATTTGCCCTCTGCTTCTGGCACATCACAAGGACATTGTTTTCACTTCATCCTCCTCCCATGACCTACAATCTTTTTTCTAAACGTAACTGTCAGAAATCTAATACCCAAGCAGATGGAGCATCTGCAATATTTGAAATTCACCCTACAGTTATGTTAAGTGACAGTTTCACCTGAGTGAAAATAAAACAGCTTCACACCATCTGATTCTGGCTAATGTGACAGCCCTTACTTGAAAGTGAATTAACGTAAAGTTTGTTACATCACAGGAATTAAAATTAGAGCCTAGAGAAAAGCTAATGGTAATTTGATTCCATATCTTACAGGTGCAAAATGAAAAGGATTTTTCATTTCTTATACATAAAACAGACCTTGGAGTGAAACCAGATTTCAGAGCAGGGCTAAGAGCTGGAATTCTGGCCCAAATAATGCACTCACCAAGTAATGTGTACATCAAAACAAATCAGAACAACAACAAGGAACAGCTACAGCAGAGGACAGAAAATGTGACATTGATTTTATAATACTCAGTTCTTACATCCTCTGATTACCACAGTAACTGTATGTACATGTGACAGAAAAAGACAGCAAATAAAATGACAGTGTCCTCCAGCTTACATTACTGAAACAAGTAAGTTTGAAACTTTAATCGATTAATCAAAAATCAATTAATCAAAAAAAATAATCGAACTAGAAAAATGTAAATAGCAAAACCTGTAAAAAACAAAACCAAATAGAATAAAACCTGAGGAAATACTTTTGACCAGAAAAAGAAAATATTAAAAACTGTTGTGAAAACAGATTTCATTTAATATGAAGTCCCGCCATCTGTGATTCCCGAAAAAACAAATGTGATTTCTTTTGAATTCAGTAGCTACTCTGATTTGATGCAGTATCACCAAAAATCTCCTTGTTGTAATGAATGACAAATGGTGTTGGTTTTTGTTTTTTAAGATTATTTCAGCTTTTTCTTGTATAGGATTTGTAAAGATAATCTGTGAAGATTCGCATTATAAAAATGTGATTATGAAATTAATAGGCAATCTAAAAGGAAATAAGGAGAAAAAAAAGACTGAAAAGAAACAGTTACATTTTTAGATTTCTTTCCTGTTTTATATGATGAAGTTAATATTATCCCCCCCCCCCCCGGGAGGGAATTTCAGTACATTTCCAAATTAAAAATCCTTCTCTTAATCAATGTTCTCTTAACCAACCATATTTTGGTTGTCATCATATCTGTTTCCATTCCTGATAAGATACTCAAAAGGATCCTGTTGATCGCTACATATTCAGGAAGTATCTCACTGCATTGCCAGAGACTGATCCCGTAAAGAAAACAAATGGAAACACTCCTCTTCATGTGTATGAAATCATAACAAAATTTATTATATTCACTCTGAGTGAGAAGGAACTGAAGTAAATAAGTAGAAGTTAAACCAGGACCATTTTTAGTGCTGATTTCTTCAAATATACTTCTTGTACTCTACTTTATAAAGAAAAATGAATCAGTTTCATGGCTTTAAAGTGGAAATAACCAACTCATCAAATTGCAAGAACCATATATTAAGCCTGCAGAACTGACCGTGCTGAGATATGAATATAACAATGATGCTCTCCTCAGATGCTGAGAAAAGCTGTCTGCAATATTTTCTGTGAAAATAATCGCTTAAAGGAAAAAGATTTTTAATTTATGCATTTTATGGTGATTTCTGTTTCCTGATTCACAGTCATTTCTCTTTTTTTGTGAAAGGACAACAAAAAATTGTAGTGCTCAATTATGGCTTATGTTTCACTATTGAAAATAAATCTATTCTTACTCAAATTCTAGTATAGTTAATAACTTTGTAATATATTTCTGAATACATATGTAGCTTGCTCTGAAAGTAATGTCTCCTACTTATTTCCATGGAAACTACAATAGATATAAAGATCACAATAACTCTATTTGATAAATTCTCAGATACAAAATACTATTTTCCAACACAGTCACCAGCAGTAGCCATGCATTTTCACCAGTGATGAACAAGACCCTGCATGCTGCAATCCATAGGGTCCATAAGTATCAATCAAAGTGACCCACTGCTGTTGTCACTGCTGCTGAAATGCACCTCTCACCACCTCACTGTGTCCACATCCACTGTTAAGTCTCCACAGATATTCAGAAAATGTTGATGAATGTCAGTGGGTGACATTTTTTCTGCCATGGAGGAATTCAGGGACACTCCTTTGCTTCATATGCACTTCAACGTCAGGCGCCATTCTGTCAGACTGCCCCTCTGCTGCCCCTGTCACATAACACAAAACATAATGGAATATCAGTTGGAAGGTTCAGGCTCTACTGTCATACCACCACCAGCTGCCTCCATCGTCATAAAACAGGAGGCATTACTTTTGCAGCAGCCCTAGAATATAAAACTATTCATATTCTAGACATCTTAATTTTCCATGTGTATTCACACCCATTCTGTGAAGTTCCTCTGGTAAATACTCCTCTATTCTGTGAGATCCTCTGATTAATACTATCGCCTGCTACCAGTGCATGCCAACAGTCCTTTTACAAAATTCAATTGTCTTTCTCCTTACTTCATTGGAAGTCATACCTCAAATATGACATACTCATTCAATTCTGTTTTGTATGTCCTGGTCTTCCTTAGGTCACTCTTATTAACTAACTGCCAAACAACTTGTAATGGAGCACAGCATAGAAATCCTTTCAAAAGTTCCAAATCGATTGTTCATGATCGCTAACAAATTTCATAAGTAATGCAGTACAAAGGCAACGATTTAGATTTTGCCTAATTTAATGAGACACACATTTCTGTAGAGCAAGTGAATTCATAAACATCGCTGCACTGGTGTAACTGTACAGTTTTCACCACTGCAGTCGGAGACTGGTCAGTGCTATTTTACACAGCACTGTACCATACTCCCTCTGCATTCAAGAGGAAAATGCCACATGCAGTCTGTTGTGCTATTCGTTTTCTTCAGAGTAATGCTGCTTTCCTGAAAGAAGAAAGATATATCCATTCTCACATCAAGCAGTCTCATGAGAAGGCTCACTGTTTGAAAGGAATGATTTACACTGAGGAATAAAGAAGTATATTACAAACCAATGTGTATTATTTGCAGATGACATTAATCATCTAAAACAAATTCAAGGCAGCCTTTTTGTACTACTGTATATCTCTACATGAGACATGATGCACAGAACATACTGAAGGAGGTCCTACAGAATTTCTGACAGAAATAACGACATGAATGAATTCCTTATGTTTTCCCATCCAGTTGTAGCTAAGGAATATGACTTAAGCAAGTGCTGCTAGTTTTCACCTATAAAATTGTGAACAGGAATGGAGAACAAAGTGTAATTTGACTGGAGAGAAAATAAAAGCCGCTAAGGATAAAGTAAATATAACCTATATGTAGTACAACCACCTTTTCTATGAACAAAAACATTAACTTCTTTACAGCTGCAACAGTTTATCATGTAAGTCTTCTTGTAACCCTACTGTCCCATGGATTTAAGAACGAGTTACAGCTTACAATTCCACCCATCACTAGCATCATCGACAAAAGAAACTCTCTTAGTTGACATATAGCTGAAAGTAAAAACAATTATGCTCCAAAGACACGTTCTGGAAAACATCATTATTTTGTAGTGCTCAACAGAACAGTGCTGTATGAATGAGAAATGAAAAAAAGGTCATTGCAATGAAACACCTAAAAATGAAATAATGAATCAAAATACCAATTTACATTTGGTAAAACACATCCATATTATCTTACACTACATGAGAATAATCATCAGGATCCTACATCTCTTGCAATCTATCTGCAACAGCAAATATGCATTATGTTATACCAATTGACAATAGTTTTATTGGAATTCATATCACCCCAAAATTTGATTCAGTTCTTCCACACATAAAAGAAAAATATCAGGGATATTTTTGATGAAGTTATATAGATGACCTGTGGTAACTTTCTGCTCTTGAATATGTGAGAAGACACTACTTTATAATGAAAGGGTTCTTCATAAGTACTGAAAGGAGAATGCAAATAGGTAACTTCTCTGAATGAATGACCAGAGCACAACACAAAGGGTTTGACTAAAGAAAAACATATGCAAGAGAAAAAAAAAAGGAGAGGAGTTGGAAATATGGGAGCAAAATAATGTGTTGGACAAAACCAAAACTATATAGGAAGAAGAAAGGAGCAGAACCATACAGTGATTCAATGTGGAAGAAAATAGAACGTATCCCAAGTCCAACTTTGCTCAGAAAAAGATCAACAGAGCAGACTGCTTAGGGCTCTGCCCAATTGTATTGGGTTGAGTTTGGCTGGCCACCAGATGCCTACCCATACTGTTGGTAAAGACAGGGAGATCACTTATCCAGTGTCCTGATTTCAGCTAGGACAGAGTTATTTTCTTCATAGTATCTGGTAGAATGCTGTGTTTTGGCTTTAGGAGAAAAACAGGAGATAACACAATTATGTTGCTGAGCAATGCTGTACAGAACCAAGGATGTTTCAGTTTCTCAGCTTCCCATTCTTTCCTGCCAGTGAGGGGGTGAGGATGCACAAAGAGCTGTGAGGAGACAGAACCAGGACAGTTACTCTAAACTGGCCACAGGGATATACCACCACATATGGCATTGTGTGAAAAAAACTACAAAGCTTACAGGAGTTGCTGGGGGGGGCAGCCACTGCTCAGGGACTGGCTGGGCATTGCTCAGCAGGAGGTGAGCAATTGCTTGTGAATCACTTGTACATATTTATATAAAATTATCTTTACTATTATTTCTCTCTTCATTTTCATGTAAGTAAATAGTTTTTATCTCAACCCACAAGTTCTACATTTTTTTTCCCCAATTCTTACCTTCACCTCATTGGGAGGTGTTTAACTGCCTGCTGGGTTAAATCACAACATCCAATTACCTTGGGCAAGAGAGAGTGAACAGTTGCCACTAACAGCCAATACACCAGTCACAGTATTTCCTACAATTTGTTCTAATGTTTCGTTTTCCTGCTAGTTACTTTTTTTCTGCCATGATATAGGGAGTGAGGGCAAAAATGGATGCACTCTCCCAGTTTAATGACAGCCCCAAGTACTGTTGATTTTCTTTGCTGCTAGATCACACCACAGACACATGTTTAGTCAGTATCTGCCAGGAGCCTTCGGGTCCTTTTCAGCAAACTGCCCAGCCAGTCAATCAACAGCTTGTTTCAAACTTCATGAGATCCCTCTTGGCTCATTCCTACATCTTGGTCCTTGCTTCATATGCCAGAAGCAAGCTGTGTTCATAGACTTCCCAGCAGACTGAGGCTGTATCTCATTAGATCATTCCTTTATTCTTTTCTGAGACAGGTGTACCACTTAGCTTTCTCAGTCATCTTGGAGAATCTCTGTACCACCAGAGAGTCAACAGCAGTAATCTTCCTTGCAGTGCTTGGATGCAGCTCATCTGGCATCTGAGACTTGTGTGGGCTCCTGAAGAGATCTCAGCCTGCACAGATCCTCTTCCACTGCTGGTAGCTCCTCTGCTCCTGAACTTTTTCTCAAGGCATGTAAGTGTGAGAGACCTTGTCAGTGAGGGCCAAAGCATTTACTGCCTCTGTCTTCTCTAAGTCTGCTGTCACTAATTCATGCTTCCCATTTGGCAGCAAGCCCATATTTTCTTTGTTCATCCTTCTACAGCTCATGAAGTATTAATCACAATTCTTCTTGCCTTTGAGTCTCTTGCAGGTCTCAACTGTAGCTGACCTCTGTTTTCTTCTAGCATTATCCCTACATGTCCACAACAGTATTTCTATGTTCTTCCTACATGACCTGTCCTACTAATTCTTGTTCATCTTCTTATTGTAGTGGAGCTTATAAGTTTCCTGCTCAGTCAGCCCAGCCTCCTAACGCATCTATTTGATTGGCTGAGTACTGAGATGCAGCAAAGATGCAGGGAAACAAAAACAGGTCTTTAAGGACATTTGGTAAGGAGCTTCCTATGTCTAAAATTGCAAAATATTTTTTGCTGGAATATACTCTTTCAGCCTCTTTTCTTAAAGTGTAAAAATAATTAATTTTAGAGATTAACTAAAGATTGAGATCCCGCAAGGTAAGTTTCAGCAAACAGTGGATCTTTTCTCATCTATCAAACATTGCTGAACCTCCTTGATTTTGCAATATGTTTCCAAAAGCCACTGTACTCAATGGCTGAGATGTTAGCAAATTATGAGGTGGCAATGAAAACTTTAACAGAGACGCAGACAACAAGCTGAAGAATGACAATCCCTACTCATACTTTTAATATCGAGGAAACCTGGAAACAGTAAGGATCTTCATTTTGTTTTTCAGTCAGAAGGTAATGTGGACACTTTTTGAAGCCCATCATTCAGTTATCCATCAAGCTACACTATGTAGAGTTGTCAGACAAAGCATGCAATGACTCAACTATTCAAAAACACAGATGTTAATGTCTCTTGACAAGGAAATATTTTCTTATCACAAAACTATGAGATGCCTTTAGGGCTGTTATGGAGATATAAACAACATCCATCAAACCTGATTCCTTTTTCATCTTAGGAGGAGCTGCATGGGTTGCTCTCCTTTCTGTTCAGCATCTCTAGAATTGCTATATGTTATTTCTTGATTCACAATAGGGCAGGAGTATATAATCGCAAACAGAAACCAACACCTAAACAATAATAATTAAAATTTGGAAAAAACCTGTTGAAATGGCCCACCTACTGAAATTCGGGGGTAGCTGAAGCTTTTAAACTAAGTGTGGAGTTTTTCAAAAAGATTTGCTCAAGCTTCACTGCAGTTTATTAGTCTTGGTAACGCTCACTTACATAGCCAGGGAGTACTTTTTTTTTTGTATTAAAATCAGTGGCTAAAGTCTAAAACTTGATTCTTATGGAGGGGCTCAGGGGAAAAAAAAAGAAAGAAAAAACAACAAAAAAGAATTTTTAGAATTAAAGACCTAAGAATCAATTATATTTTACATCCAATATTGGAGCTGCTGAATTCTTATGAATAACTTAGTGAAATGTAACAGCTTGAGATTCAGAGAAAATCAGTCTACATTTTTGTTTTGCTTTGTTTTGAATAGCTACCAATTTATGATTGACTGTGACCAAGCAAGTTTTGTGTCTCAGTTTTATCATTATTTTTATCATCATTATTTTATCATTATTATGTGTCTCATATTTTATCATTATCAATGGGGTAATTCATCATGACGCATTATTAGGGTAACACTGAACGTTTTAGGGACAGATTTATAAATATTTTGCTTCCCTGTTTGTAAGCCAGGAAGTAGACAAACTCATTTAAGATGTTACCAGTCACCTTTCAGAACACTACTGGCAATAATCAGCATTGTCCTGCTTCCTACATCATACAGTAAAGCTTTCCATAGAGCCATAAAAAGAAATTACTGCTCCCCCACTATTACTGACATTAAAACAATGAAAGCGTTCTGCTGTTGCACTAGAACTAAAATTTCCTTCAGTGTGCCTTTGCTGTCAGTCACACCTTCAGAAGCAGTGTAGCTAAAAGCTAAGCCTGTACCATTTGGGAATGTCGCTCTTCAATCTCCACACAAGGCAGATGAATGACATGTTTGAGAGGCTGTCACTGTAATACTAATAATGACTTAATGTGTTTTGCCTTCAACAAGGTACTTAGAAGCATTTTGAAGAGGAAAAGAAAATTTGCAAAAGAAAACGCAGTCTTCTTTTTAGATTTTAATTACCTTGCATGCAGTGTCCTCCTTTGGAGGCATACCCTTGGATTTTTATTTCTGACTGTAAGAAATTTCAATAGATTTCATCTCTGTTCTGCTTACAGCCACGGTTCACATTAAATCAGTCTCTGAAAGAAGGCATTTTTCAGTATCCGAGGCACTAAAAAAGTTGACTTTTCTTCACCAACACCTCAGTACACTTTAATGCCTCTGTGAAAAAGTGAGAAGAACATTTAACTTCGGAAATGTTTTCTACTAATTGATGATAGAAAAAGGAAGTTGAAATCTCAGTTAGCAACAGTGAAGCAACATGATCCAGATGTCATTTAGTGTGAAATTTATTCTAAAATTAGCTTCTAACTTCCTCGCACAGTATCTTTGCCAAGATGTTCACAACAGATGTGGGTATCTTCACTGAGATTACTCCTGCTTTATCCTCTGAGCTCTGAACAGATCTCACTTTTAGATTTTGGCTTAGCATTTCTTACGGCTATGTATTATTGTCCTTTGCAGGGATGTAACAGGCAAAGCAAATGTTTCATTGTGTTTAGGTGTCCATCTCTCATTGCTGCCCCTTCTAAAAAAAACCCAAAAATACCCAAAGTGCCAACCAACACAAACAAACAAGCAACAATAAAAAACAAAACGCCATCCAATATAATAAAAAAACACCACCCTATTCCTAAAGATAAAATTCTAGTTTTCTTTGAAGCTGTCTCATTACTGCCTATGGAGCAGCGCAAGCTAACAAAAGAGCACAGTGGCTTTTTAAAGGGAATCAGGTTTATTAGATGTCACGTTATCTTATAGCTGCTTAGTGAGTAATAAATGCAATGTGCTCATGCAAGACTTAACAAATGATCACATGGAATTGAGTGTGTGACAGTGAGTGAAAGGCAGACACAGCACAAGTGAACTATGACAGGCATGCAATAGCAAGCAACTAATCCAGAACAACATATGCAGGATTAACTGTAGTTCAATTATCTGCATTAAAGTGACCTCTAGGAACAACTGAGAGAGGCACAACATTAAAATCAAAAGAAATGACCATATGTGGCTGTTGGAAAATATTAAGCCTATTTAGACAGTAAGAAATGAGCATCTAGGTTATTACAATAAGTGTGCTTTGCTAATAGATTTTCTTGGTAGGATTTTGAGTATGCTAAGCTACCCTTCCTGAAGAGGAAGAATTTTTGTCTTCCCTGATTTGATAACAGTTATTATGTGAAGGGTAATAAAACAGTATAACTCTATTGAATAATACAGAGTACAAATTAGCTCCTGGTATTTTTTATATATTCTGCTATATTTCCTATATATTTTTATATTTATATTACTCCTATAAAACAAATTGTCTATCTAATTAGTAAGGATGCATTCAAATCCTTGTTTTTGTATTGAGACCAATTAAAATGCAAAATACAGGAAAACAAGAGAGAAATTAAGACCATGAATAATTTGTTTTTCTTTTTAATTTTTTTCAGTGTGTCATTATTCTAATGATTTTACTATGTCCAATTTAATAATCATTCACACAGTTCAAGAAGTAGCTTGTCTTTAGTCAGTATTTACAATCTCTAATTTATGAGTTCACAATCACATGACAAGGCTGTGTTGGGGATATAAAACACACTTGTTCTTAAACGTAAAGACATTTAATGAGCAATGCACTGATGTCCTAATTTCAGCTGGATCAGAGCTGATTTTCTTCATAGAATGTGGTATGATGCTGTGTTTTGGCTTTAGGAGAAAAAACAACATCAGTAACACACCAATGTTTTAGTTGTTGCTGCACAGAGTTTTTCAGCTTCTCATCCTGTCCTGCCTGCTGAGGGGGCACCAGGATCTGGGAGGGGACAAAACCAGGACAGCTACTCTACACTGGCCACAGGGATATTCCATCCCATATGGCAACGTCAGCACTCATCATGAGAGCAGCTGCATCAGGCACCCTAACCTGGTGCTCCATGCAACCCCTACTTCCAGTTCTGTCTACCAAAAGTAATCCCAAAGGGCTCATTTCCCATGATAGTTACAAGACAGTAGGATCTCTTATCAGAAATTAACCTTTGTACACTTCATATAGACTTCTCCTGTCCGTGGCATTCCTGCTCCCAGATGGCTTTAACTGTAATGCCTTCACACTTTCCTGCTGGCTATAGACCATTCCTCCATCACAAATAAACTCTGTTGAGCAATGACAAGTTTAAATTCTCCTTCAAATGAAACTGTTTTTTTCCAAGTTTTTTCCCCTTGCATTCTGCTTGCTTCGGTACAAGTCCTGCTGCCACCAGGTTTGGTTTCCATCTGACCCTGTATTAAATCAATGAAATACATTACTTTGCTTTCTTCTTTTGTTTTGTTTTCCTGTGGTAGTTTTCTAGTAGATTAGTATTCTAGATTAGTTTGCTAAGAATTGAAGTAAGTACTATAGACAGGAAAATAGAAACATGTTACATGCACAACTCCTATTGTGAGCAAAAGGGAACATACCCATGTGTGTCATTTGTCCTCGAACACAGGCACCTGTGACGTGGTGAGGGGTGCTGCAGGACCTGATAGCACAGCAATAAACCACCTAATCTCAGTTCACATCATTGGTTCATTTTTTCTTCTCTCCTCTGGGAGGTAGCTCAGTTGTTATAACTAAATAAGGATTGTCTGTTCTACAGATAGGTTTTAACTCTTACCTATTAATTTCTCCTTTGAAGTAGAGGTATAAATTCTCCCAGCCCACTCCAGTGCGAAGTCAAATAATCTATGCTAAGCCACTGCTTGTAGTAATGTCTGCTGATGTGTATGGATTGAGAGAAACTAGGGATTTTTGTCATAGTATAGTACATGACAACTAAAAGACAACTTTGGAGTTTATGCGAACCTAAAACTCTAAATATGGCATTTTAGGACCAAAGACATGGTTCTGTTAAAGGTTATTATTGTATATGGCTAAATTATCAGCCAAATAAAAGCGTAGGGAAAGCACAAGGCGGAATCAAGTTGACCTGAGCCAATACTAGCCAGTGAGACCCAATGACCAAAGGAAAATGAGAGATACCACAGATTCAAAGCTGCTAGACATCCAAATAATGCACTAGGTGAGTAAATATATGCACACTTACTATTTTCTGCAGTATTCATTATGCTAATGAGATAGAAAAGTTTATCTATATTCATCTACAGCTAAGAGGAATCAGTTTGGTACATAACAAAAAAGACCACTGATTAAAGTAACAATTTTCTGAAAATGTTTAAGCTGGGAGACCTAAATGACATTCAGGTTCTTCTGCTGCAAAAACCTTGCTCATGTATATGCTAAGAAAGAAATAAGCAAAATGCTCTTTACTAAGTAGACAGTGATCTTGAGTGTTTTGAAATTACTGCAATAAGTGAAATTAATTTTGCGTGGTTTGTGTTTCTGCTCTGAGCAGGTGGATGACATACTGCATGTGTGTTAGTGCACATGTACATGTATGGCTATATAACAGAAAATTTATACTACACGAAGCAGATGTACAAGTTAATTCCTGCATGTTTACAAGAATTCTACAAAATAAAATTCTACCACAGCAGCAGGAGTTCCTTTAAATACACATTCTAAAAGGCATGCATGGTTAATTTTAGGCAGAAGCATTAAACCTCCTTATGGAAACAGAATTAGTAATTACTAGGAAATAGTGAAGAGTGTGAGATTCTTTTTATCATTCTATCCAAAATCCATTAACAGCTTAAGCTTTTCAAAATTCAAAGTAATTAAAATAGTTCAATAAGCAATGAAGTCTGCATGCATTAAATAGAACTGCATCTGTTTTCTACAAATCTTAATGAATAGACTCCAAAAACTAAAAATGGGACAGGAGAGGGAGAGGAAAGGGAAAGGAGAGGGAGAAGAGAGAAGGCCTGGATGGCCACGTATTTCCCTTGGTGAAGTCCCTGGTGATGGAAGAAAGGCAGAGAAGGGTAGAAAGGATGATCGAGGGAACTACTGACCTGTCAGCATTGGTGCTGAGGAAGATCATGGAGCAGATCCCCATGAGAGCTCTGCTAAGGTTCATGGGAGAGAGGGAGGTGATATGGGATAACCAGCATGGCTTCACAAAGGGCTGGTCCAGCCTGATAACATAACTGTGTCAGTGGATATGGGAAGAAGGACTGATGTAATCTGTCTGGTACCATGAAATCATAGGCTTTACTATTCAAAATTTATGTTATTAAGATTTGTCATGATCTGGCTTATTTGTTCTGAGATCCCTGCAAGTACTATTCTGACAGGCTGACAAAGGAAATCATCAAAGACAGGTAGAACTATAAAAAAGAAAACGCAAAGAAAAATGTAATTTTAAGTGAGAAATCTTAAAAATTCAAATAATCTATGTGCTTTACTTACAGCCCATATAATGAAAGTCCTTAAAATGAAAGAAACATTTTAATTATACTACATATAAAACATACCATTGGATTAGGAATTTTTTCAGTGCAATCTAAAGATACAAAGAAAATAACCCATTCCAAACATCTACATGAACTTTTGAAATTACAATGATGAAATAAGTTAATGTACAAGTATTTATAACTAACACATACCAATAACAAGCATTTATTCCATGTAGAATTGATTTGTAACTATAGGCTGTACTGGATGTTCCAGGCCTAAAAACAATGTTATCAATGGTCATTTACTGCTCTACCATAGGAATGTAACCCTTCGAGATGAGCAAAACAGTTTTAAAGGTGACAAAGATGTATATACATGGTATGTAAAACACAGGATTTAGAGTACATCTGGATATAAGGTGAATTTGTAGATCAGTGGAGGAAGAACTAGGTACAGAATTTGTCAGAAGACATATAAAAATTCAGGATACTCACGATTTGTCTCATGATACTCATGACAGAATCTTCCGTCTTCCTCCTGACAGATTAAGCCATCAGCTTTGGGACTCAGCAAGGTAGTGAGCAGATGAGCCCACAATTAATTAAGAGCATTCATATAAACCAATAGTTAACTCTCTCCCACCTAATTACCCAACAGTCCTATAGCAAAACGTAAGTTAGATAAGGTCTTTTATGTTGCCAAATGCAGAAGGATCCATGATCTTGGAGGCCATGTTCATGTCTTACTATGGCATAAAAGCACTGCACATGTTTTGTGATGAACATGTATTATCTTTCACTCCATGTGCATTCTCCCTAACATGTGATGGAAACTGGAGACTGGATGGATGAATTTCTAGAGCAGGCTATTTGGTCATTCTGGCCTAAATATTGAGAAAAAATCATATAGAATTTTACTTAGATAATGAAATATTTTTTAATACTTTTTTCTTTCTTTCTTCCTCTCACCAGTTAAGGTTAAGTTAAAAAAAGTTAAGCTATTTGTGTGTTTCACAGCATTTCTGGTTCACTACAGTTACTGAGGAAAAGTAGCACTGGTAGTCCACACCACATGGGAACCCAAATTTTCAGTACACTTACAGGAGCAGTCAGGAGCAGTTCCAGCTCAGAGAGCAGCCAATATACTTCCAAGTAAACAACATGGATATAGTAAGATGGAATAGAAAAGTGTACAATAGAACATCTCAGTGGCCTACAAAGATTGTCAAGTCAATCTATCCAACCTGTTCAGGACTAACCACAAGTTAAGACATCCTAATGGTTCGTAAAACTGACAAATCATGGGGCATCAACCACCTCCTGAGGAAGCATTTCCAGTGTCTGATCACCCTCACATTAAAGAATTTCTTTTCCTGGTTTCAGTCTGAACCTCCTCTGGCGCAGCTCTGTGCCACTGTGCCTTTCTTAATGGAAGTGGTATGAGTAAAGCCCAGCAACCTTCCAACAGCTGGAAAAGGTTTGAAAAAGAGTTCAGGTTCTGTGCTTACAAAAGAAGTTTGTATTCTTCAACTTCAATAACCTTACTGAACCTTAAGATATCAGATAAAAGGTTTTGGAATGTGCAAAGCACTTAATCCATGAAAGTGAACCTGGATTAAAGGATGAGTATTTGTTGTCAACTTGAAAGAATTTTGAGCTCTTATTTTGGTTTGTGTCTAATGGTTTATCAAAAAGTGATCAAACATATCAAAAAATAGCTGGCTGGTCTTCAAGTTACACTTATTGCCAAGAAGATGTGGTGAATTTCCATTATGTTTGTCTGATCTTTTAAAAATACAAACACAATTGGTTACCAACACAACTGGAAATCTTGTCATTCAATCTGCAATTCTGTGGACTTGCACAAATTCCTTTACCTAATTTTACTCAGTAGATCAGAAATATGCAAATAATTTTTCTGTATCTACTTGCTTTTCTCATTGAAGACTAATTGTAAAAGACAATGTAGATTAGGTAGTAAGCATTTCTGAATCATGGTTGCATTCTCCTTTTCAAATGAAAGGAATGGGCCCTAGCAGGTTTTTGTCCCCCCAGTTCCTGAAGTGTTTGTAGAACTTGTTACCTCCCTTTGGCCTTTAGCTACCACTAATCCTTTTCAGCTGACCAAGAAGGCTGACAGCTCATTGGTGTTTTACTTTGTCCTTAACTTGAAAAGCTATGAAGAATACAGCATGTCAATCAGTAAAAAAATGATGTGTTATCAGCTATCATTTACCTATTGCTCTTAAAATCATCATACTCGAAAACCACATTTCATGTTCATTGAAAGCCACGTTCCAATGTCTTGATGTTTAGCTGTGGTTTTTTTGGTCTTTTTTAGGAAAGAAGGGTGTTTTATGAGACTGAATACATTTTAAGTGTAAGAAAAAGAAAGATAATAACTTATAATGTAGTCTTAAATATGCAGTATGATAACTATCACCAGGCTGAATTAGAATCAGCTCCACTGAAGTCAAATGGTGCAACATGTGAAACTGCAATGAAATAGAATCAATACTGGATACAAGACTATGGGCAGAATTTGAGGACTTTTTAATTTCCTGTACCATATGTACTCCCTTTATGGTTGTGAGAATGTATGAAAGCAATTAACACCATTCTGTAATCCATTTACAGATTCTGTAAATTTTCAAATTCATATCACAGATTTCCAAATTCTAACCCACTTCTGCTTTCAAGGTTCCATTTATTTATGCAACTCAGATTCAAATAAAGCTCTAAATAGCATTAATGAAATTATATACATTAAAGAAATCTAACACGCACTTAACCCCTCTGTTTCCTGCAAGTTTACAAACTCCTTCATTTTCAGCTCTCAAAGGTATTAGGCATACTTAATTGTAACATAAATCAGATGGTGCATACTTATGCTTAAAACTCGCCAATTCATGAATCATCTGACCATACAGTCACTATACTGTGCATCTATCAGTTATAGAGCTGTTTTAGAATGTACTCCCAGGGAAGTTAATTTTCTATAATTTGCATATTATTTATTAAATGGATCTATATTTACAGAATGTACAGCAATAAGATGACAAAAATAATAAAATATAATCATTTCAATACAATTTAAGATCCTTCTGACTTCTATATTTTTATGGAGTTCTAAACTTTGTTCTTATTTAAAACTGCTTTGTTTTTCTGATCTGCTAATACTAATTTTTTACATTTTAAGTTAAATAATCTCAGATGCAGGCAGACATATATTTATACAAATAGATTTGGGACAGTTCTCTGTGGTGAAGCATAAATGTTCAAGTGATGCAAGAGCAAACGTAGCTTTGAATTTCCCTATTATTTAATTTCTTTGGTGCTGGAGAGATTCAAAAAGCTTTTTGAGTTTCAGCAACTTTTCTTCACTACTTTTATGAGCCACATAGTTGTCTAGAATCTTTGCAGATTATTCTGTGGTATCCCTGTTCTTTACCATCCTTCTTCAGCAGTTCAATGTGTTTTACTATATTCAGGCCCTGCAACTGTCATTCACTGCAACTGCTTAAGAAACTGAGAAGAAAAATGTGGTGGTTTTCCTCTACTAAATAATATTATTGGGCTTTCTATATAGAAATTTCGGTTAAAAAAAAAAAAAAACAAACAGGACAGCTTGACAGTGATGTCATTCATATCATTGTAAATGATGATGCAATAATGAGATAAATTGAAGCTGATATCTGCTAAAAAGGTATAATAAGAAAAAAAATTTTGAAACTTTATGAAAAAAAGTCAGAATCAACCAAATCTATGTGAAATATTGGATGTATTACTTTGAGTATACAAAGTGTTCTCAGGAAAGCAGCAATGGACAAAAACAGCAGAATACAGCTTAAATAGAATAAACCAGTCCCTGGTGTACATTGTACTGTAATTTTATGACTGCTCTGATTATCAGCGCTGCAATAGAAACAAACAAACAAACAAACAAACAAAAATATCTTACCAAAGCCTTAGTGCATCACATGCTTCAAAAAATAGTCTCTGTCCCCACTCCTTACTTATTTATTACCAACAGTATAAAAAGAAGATGAAGTATAGGAAAGAATACAGATGGAATGGGGTGAAGAAATGTACCAAAACATTACTCAACATCACAGAATCACAGAATGGCCAGGGCTGGAAGGGACCTCAAGGATGATGAATCTCCAACCCCCCTGCCACATGCAGGGCCACCAACCTCCATATTTAATACCAGCCCAGGCTGCCCAGGATCCCAACCAACCTGGCCTTGAATACCTCCAGGGACATCTCAGACACCCTCAAAGAAAATCATTAGCTTGCCAATTTAACGCAACTATCTTTTTTTTTTTTTTTTTTTTTCCATCTTATCACTGTATTGCATCCATAGGCTTTGATGATGTTGGTGGATGGATGTTGTACAGTCATTTTATTTGCTTTCCTTCCCACGTGTTCACATGCACAACTCTTTCATGCATCTTTCTTTTCTAAATTTAGTAGTTGAATTTGAACTGTGACTGGTGTATATGGCTCACTGGAAACAGCTACTCTGACAGATCATACATAAGTGACCATAACAGAGCTCCATCCGACCCATCAGCGTCTTATGGAGAAGCAGAGAGAAGAGAAAGAAGCGAACTGCGGTAACACATATATAGAAGCTTTCTTTTCAAGCGTATCTTTCTTCCTGATCCTTAAATCACTCACACTGAAGACCTGTTCAACACCAAGATCTGTTTTATTAACTGCTTCAACATGTGATGACCTGAAGAATTATTTAGAGAGGTACTTGCTAAGATACATAAAATGCCAATTGCCTATTTTTTCAGCAACAGACAGTGGCTCAGGTGAGGTACAAGAAATAGTAGTGTCTTCATTTTACATCACAGCCAATAATTCCTGCACGTAGATGTTCTCTGTGTGCATGCATGTATGTGGGCATGTCTGTAAGTATGTTGGTGTGTGCTTATAACTTGAACAAGATACAATATCTGCAATTTCACTAGACTTTGGTAATGGTGAAAACCTCAGTTCCTCTCAAGTTACCATAGCAACACAGCATCGCACTGAGATATGAAAAGTCTTGCCTTGAAATGATTTTGATCAGCTCTCTCTGTTACCAATTAATATTGAATTGGAAGTCAATAATAAATGCAAATATCTCTGTAGCAGCAACTGAGGGTGTTAACAGGATGATCAGCAGAAAATATTAAGCAATTTAGTCATTAGCCACTTCCACTAGAATACAGTATAATACACCAAGCTAATGTTTTTTTTATTAAAAAGATACTGTAATATAGCTTCCATAAAGGTATTTCAGTGCAGAACCAGACATAACTGCATGCATTGTCTTCTCTTCTGCATTTTAAGGCCTTAATTACTGGCTTTTAATTAGACATCACTTAACTCATCCTTTGTCTAAAGGACCCAGAGACTAGAAGTGATGTATTGATATAAATACTCCCCTACAAATATCATCTCATGTATGTAAAGCTTTAATTACAAGCTTGTATGTGTAAAAAATCCCAGCAACCTACAGTAGGAAGAGAAAGGTCGGTTATAATGTAAATAATGGAGAAAAATAATAATGGAGAAAATAATAATGTAATAAATATTTTGTGCTTATGGCATGATCTGCCAGTTTCTTTATAAACATTTAAGCAAATAAGAATCATGTTAAAACTACAAAATTGCATGGGGAAAAAAAAATTAATCCTACAGAAAAATGCTTTTGTGACTTTGGATCAAGAATGTTGAAGTATTGAAAAAGAAGTCAGTGAATTTCATGCAAACAACTAGCGCAACCTTTGGAGGTGGAAGATAGCTTGCCATGTAAGATCTACAGATAAACAGTTAATTAATAAGGACTACATGAAAGCATGTAGTAGTTACCATAGAGTTTTCCTAAACACATATTTATTTTCCTTTTGGAAATTCAGACTAAAGATGATTTTGCACACATGCCACTCATCTGAATGCAAAACAGCAAGGTGGATCATGCACACACAAGCACAAAATACAGCAGTACACCTAATACACACACAGCTCTTTTTCTTAATGTGAATGGTGGCTTAAAAACTCCAAAGGATACAAAAGCAATAATCTCAATTTGGCCATACATTTCAGACATATGCAAGGAGTTCTCTTCATGAAAACAACAGAAAGAGAATTATAACTTAGACTGTCATCCATTAGCTTAGAAAATGTTCTATATTTTTCTACCATCGGATCATTACTTTAACCTCTAAATTTTAAAAATAGGTGCTTTTTTTGTGTCCATAAACAGATCTGTTAAAACATGTTCTCTTAAGTTAAAACATTTCTCTTAAGTTATAAAGACTCATCAGTCTTCACAATTTGAAAATGACAGTACCTGCTGTAAAGATCTATATGCTCACTGTGTCAAATCAACCTCTAAAATATTAAGACAAAAGACATACACACAAAAACTCAATAAACAGTTCTGAGTTGACTTTCTACATTTGAGACAGCCTACTGATGAAAAACTTCATTCTATGTCACTCCCTGTCTCTAGGAAGATGTTTTAAAGTTGTCTCACATAAAATGAAGCTTGTGCACTAGTTTCATTAGCTTCTCACAGTATACTTTATCAAGAAATATGAAACTCAAATAGCTATGTAAATTAATTAATCTCAAAAAGAAATCAACATAAAATCTGGGGACTGTAAATGACTCCAAATGAATTAGATGCAACACAGCATTTAATTTTCAGGAATGTATTCATTTATTTATGCTACATGGCGATGCTTACAGGAGAAATGCAAATATTTAGACCTTAATCCTGCAATCAGCATAAAATAAATCGAATTTTCCTCACTGTTACATAGAAACCACAGGACTAGTTTCTAAGGAACAGATATCAAGAAACCCACAGTTAGGGAGAGGTTTCAAAATACGCTACTACAGTTTAGACATTTCAGTGTGCTCTAGATTTTAATAATTCTTGAAAAAAGGACAACTAAAATTAGGACTTTTAGGCAGATTTTGAAAACCAATAATAATGCTCAAAGCTTTTCCAAAAATGTGGCCTGGTCCCTCTTCCCAGCCAACGCAACCTCGATAAACTAGGAGATTGTATATGGTTCCTGTATAACAAAAATCCTAAATCTTTTTTTTCCTTCTCCTTAAGAGAAAATCAAATTCAAAAAGACTGAGGATCATGTTCTAAAAAAAAAAGGAAAATACTGTCTAAACTGATCAATTTCTGTATGGAAAAAGTATGCCGCCATCCGTATTACTGATAAATGTTTTACTTTACCAGCAGACTGCAAGTTGAGCTCATGATCCTTCTTTCAATTTGGCTTTCAAGGTAAACAATGTTTAATTAGAAATGATATAAACCCTCGAAAGTTATCCAGACACAATTCAATTTCCCTACAGAATCATAGAATCATAAAATGGCCTGGACTGAAAAGGACCACAATGCTCATCCAGTTCCAACCCCCTGCTATGTGCAGGGTCACCAATCTGTAGACCAGGCTGCCCAGAGCCACATCCAGCCTGGCCTTGAATGCCTCCAGGGATGGGGCATCCACAACCTCCTTGGGCAACCTGTTCCACTGCTTCACCGTGCTCTGCATGAAAACCTTCCTCCTAATATCCAACCTAAACCTCCCCTAAATCAGTTTAAAACCATTCCCCCTTTTCCTATTACTGTCCACCCTTACAAACAGCTGTTCCCCCTCTTGTTTATACGCTCCCTTCAAGTACTGGAAGGCCACACTGAGGTCTCCCTGGAGCCTTCTCTTCTCCAAGCTAAACAAGCCCAGTTCCCTCAACCTTTCCTCATAGCAGAGATGCTCCAGCCCTCTCATATGGAATTGGAAAGCCAAAATCCATCTGGTGTTGAAACTGGTCAGGAATGTGAAAGGCAGAGAGAAAAGCTTTGAAAGGAACACAAGCAACAAAAAGACTAGAAAAAGCATCGGTCTGCAGCTGTATGGAGTAAGGAGCCTGGTGACAAGGCGGCCTGGTGGATAAGATCAATCTACTCCATGTCTTCTTTGTCCAGTCTTTACTAGTAAGATCTGCCTTCAGAAATCTCAGGCCTTTGACACTGAACAGAAGGAAAGTCTGGAGCAAGGACAACTCACATTCATTGGACCTAGTTAGGAAATGTTTAAACAAACCTGCTATGCACCTATGAGTGCAATGGGAGATGGCTAATGTCACTGATTGGCCACTTTCAATTATCTCAGAAAGAACATGGTGGTCTCAATTCCTGAGAACTAGAATACAACTGCTAATCCTGTCTTCAATAAGAGCAAGAAGGATCTGGGGTTCTGCAGGTCCATCAGTCTCAGCCCAAGAGGGGAAAAGGTCATACATAAATCCTGGAAACCATTTCCAGTTACTTGAAAGGGAAGGAGTAGATAGGGAGTAGTCAGGATGGGTTCATGAGGAACAACCATGACTGTCCAAACTGATTGCCCTGTCTAAGATGATAGCTAGTCAAGTGGGTGAAGGAAGAGCAGTACATATCATTTGTCATGACTTCAGCAATGCTTCAGATAACTGTCTCTGCTAACGTCCACATAGACAACTGGGGAAGCACACACTTGAGAAATAGTGAGGTAAACTGAAACCTGGCTCAACTGCCATACTCAGGGGGTTATACTCAGCAGCACAAAGTCTAGTTGCAGTCCAATCACTGGTTATCTACTCCAGTAGTTCTGTCAGATTCTTACAGGCAATAATAGGTCTTCATAGCCTTGAGAACTTCACAAGGACCTGCATACAAAGAATCTGCCATTTGGCCCCTCTACTAAGCACAGGTGAGACCATGTCTGGAGTGCTGTGTCCAGTTCTGGGTCACCCAGTGCCAAAGAGGTATGGAGTTAAAGGAGCAAGATCGTGAAGAGACCAGAGAATCTGAAATATGAGAGCCTGAGAAGGATAGGACCAGTCAGCCCGGAGAAGAATGGGTTTTTATCAATGTCTTTGAAATCCAGCTGGGAGAATGAACAAGACACATCAAAATGGAGCCAGAGCTCAGTTCTTTGCTCAGCAAATGTTAGCCTGCATGCGGAACATAAAAAAACCCCACATTTCTATCAGGTTAATTAAGCACTGTAACAAGCTGCACAGAGTTTTCAATCTCATTTTTCAAGATCCAGGTTGACTCTCCTCTGTAGTCCAAGAATATTTGACATCTTCTTGAAAATATATTTTTAGAAACCTTTCTAATTTCCATAACATAGCTGCATGATTTTGAGTCTCCTATCATTCCTATCCTTTACTTGACATAAATGTATGTGATGTTATTTTTTCCTTACACTTTCTATTAATTTACATACAAAAGAATGAAAATGTAAGTGTGTTTTTCTTTACCCCAAATACCTTTGATATTTTTGAGAAATGTTCACACAGTACAGTGGAAAAAATTCTTAGCCAATGTAACTCAGTGTATTGATACCTGCTTGTGATCTGCCTTAGCTTCTCTGGAGAAAACAAATAAAGAGAACTGTTCTGCAATGCCTCTTCTTATTTAGAATTGTTTAGAAAACTTCATTTTTTTTATTGAAAATTTTAATTTCACCTAATGTAATAGGAGTTCATTCAACAGAGACATTATATCAAATTAACTGTAAAGCCGGAATGAAGCATTCATATTTAAACAGCTATAATGCTATTATTAAAACAGATAAAATAACTATTATGACAACAAAGCAGTGGTTAAATCAACAGTTGTTTTCTCTTAAGTTCAACTAGTCAGATCTACCCTTTCTACTAGCCAGATAATTAACAATTTTAATGTTTGCCTTTATGTTTGCCTTTTAGAAATGAATTAGAATGGACAGCAAATACAACCAAGGAAATACAATGATCTGTTCTTTTAACAGTTCTTATTTAAATACTGAATAGAAAATAGGAAAGCACTGGAGAAAAATAATAGAAGGAGTAGGAGAATGAGTGGGAGTAGGAGTAGGAGAGGGTGTAGGAGTAAGAGTGAGAGGAGAGGAGGAGAATGGAGGAGGGGGGAGGAAAGGAGAGGAGAAAAGGAATAACCATTCCTAAAATTACAATAAAAAACATTCAGATTTTGTTCCTATGTGTCATTTATATGTTTGTTTAACTCTTGCATATCTTCCCTGGGATTGTTTCCAGTATACATATTCCTTTATGTCATTCAATTTTTCCTGAAACCAAAATTGTAATGCATTATGATTTCTTCCTTTTATGTTCTTTACAAGAACTTTCCTTTTTTCCCCTACAGTTGTTATACTGAACTGAACACAGAACTTACTGTGCCAGTGATGTTTTATCTCCTAGACGTACAGTTTACGTTTACATTTTTAAAAGGATGCTTAGATTCTAAGATCTGTAAGATGCTGTCTTTTTAAAATAAATTATGTATTTTCCTTTCTCCAGCATGGGTCTTCTACATGGGTTGCTGTTCTTCAGAATAAACTGGTTCCAGTGTGGGTTTTGCTCTAGTGAGCACCTCACCAACTCCTATTTCTTCTGATCTTGACATGTACAGACTTTTATTTCATTATTTTTTCCCTTACTCCTTCCTGTTTCTGCAGCATCTTTCCATTTAAGTATGTCTTCTGTGAGGGTCAATCCTGGAGCTTTCCTGCTACTTCTGTCACCAACATCTAATATAGTAAAATTAGAATTAATTAGGATTAGAATTATAATAATTAGAAATAGAATAGTTGAGTTAGAAGGGATCTATAAAGACCATCAACTCCAACAGCCTGATCACTTTGGGGCTAATGAAAAGTTAAAGCGTATTAATAAAGGTACTAATCAAACTGCTCTTGAGTTCTGACAGGCACAGGTGACCAAACACCTTCCTAAAAAGACCGTTCCAATCTTTCATCACCCTCACAGTAAAGAACTTTTTTCCAGACATCCAATATGAACCTCCCCTGGCACAGCTTTGTGCCATCCTGTGCATCATATCATTGGTTACCAGGAGGAAGACCAGCACCTTCCTCCTCAGGAAGTTGAAGAGACCAATGAGGGCACCTCTCAGCCTTCTTTTCTCCCAACTAGACAACCCAAGAGTCTCAACCCCTCCTTGCAGTACATGCCTTCCAGCCCTGCCACCAGCTTTGCTGTCTCCCTCTGGATGCTTTCAAGTACCTTACCACCCTTTTTATGTTGTGGAGACCAGAACTGCACGCAGTACTCCAGGTGAGGCTGCACCAGTGCTAAATACAGCAGGAGAATCTCTTCTTCGACTGGCTGGTTATGCTGTGTTTAATGCACCCCAAGATGCAGTTTGCCCTCCTGGCTGCCAGGGCACACTGCTGGCTCATGCTGAGCTGCTGTCACCAGCACCACCAGGTGCCTTTCTGCTGAACTGAACTCATCTCCCCATGTGTACCTCTGTCCTCACTCTAACTATAGATCAAATTACAGGCTTTTGTTTAAGGTTGTTTTTCTCATGCACTTCTTAAGAAAGGAATTACCCAAAGAATTAGCAATACAGAAGGGAACAGAGGAAGGCTGTATCCATAATGAAGTTCAGTGGCTTGGGAGAGCAACTAAGGGAATAAATCCAGGTTATTTCTACCTGGCAGAACCATTTTTGACTTTGAAAAAGGCTCAGTGCCCTGAAGGTTTGATTAAATAATTAAAGAGGTGCTTTCTTCTGCACCAGTTTTTGCATTAGAAGCAAAGTAATTTTTTTAGAACAAATAAATAGGGGAACAACAGGCTCATCAACCTGACTTCTGTGCCAGGAAAGGTTATGAAAAAGATCATCTTGAGTGAGATCACGTCCCATACGTGTGGGACAACCAGGGGATCAGGGCCAGCCAGCACGGATACATGAAAGCCAGGTTCTGTCTGATAAACCACATCTCCTGCTATGATCTAGTGACCCACCTGGTGGATGAGGAAAAAGCTGTTGATGTAGTCTACCTAGACTTCAGCAAAGCCTTTGACACTGTCTCCCAAAGCATTCTCCTGGAGAAGCTGGCAGCCCATGGCTTGGACAGGTGCTGGGTAAAGAACTGGCTGGAGGGCTGGGCTCAGAGAGTGGTGATGAATGGAGTTAGATCCAGCTAGTAACTGGTCACAAATAGTGGTTCCCAGGGGGTCAGTACTGGGGCCTGTCCAGTGCAATATCTTTACTGATGACCCGCATGAGGGGACTAAGTGCACTCTCAGTAAATTTGCAGATGATACCAAGTCAGGAAGAGGTGTTGATCTCTCCGAGAGCAGGAAGGCCTTGCAGAGAGATATGGACATATTGGATTAATGGACAGAGACCAGTGGAATGAAGCTCGACAAGATCAAGTGCCAGCTCCTGCACTTTGGCCACAACAACACCAGGCAATGCTGCAAGGTGGGGCCCAGTGGCTAGAAGACTGTAAAAAAGAAAAGGATCTGGGGTGTCGGCTGACCATGAGCCAGGAGTGCGTCCAGGTAGTCAAACAGGCCAATGGCACCCTGACTTATGTCAGAAGTACGTAACCAGCAGAAGAGGGAAGGTGACCGTTCTCCTGTATTCAGCCCTGATGGGGCTGCACTTCAAGCTGCACTGCAGCATGTGTTCTTTTTTTGGCCCCTCATTACAAGAAAGACACTGAGGCCATGGAGGACATCCAGAGAACAGCAACAAAGGTGTGAAGGGTATGGAGCACAAGTCTTATGGGTGGCTGAGGGAACTGGGATTGTTCAGTCTGGAGGAAAGGAGCAAAGGAGCACGGGGGAGGCCTTATTGCTCTCTGTAACTCCCTGAAAGGATGCTGTGCTGAGGCGGGGGTCAGCCTCTACTCCTCTGTAACTAAGAGTAGAATGAGTAATGGCTTTAAGTTGAACCTGGGAAGGGTCAGGCTGGATACGAGGAAAAATTTCTTCTCAGAAAGAGGTACAGGTCAGTAGAGCAGGCTGCCCAGGGAAGCAGTGGAGTCACCATCCCTGGAGGTGCTCAAGAAGTGGGTAGATGTGGCTTAGTGAATGACGTGGCTTAGTGGGCATGGTGAGGATGGGTCAATGGTTGGACTAGATGATCTTAGTGGTCTTGTCTAACCTTAATGATTCTATCGTTCTATGATTCTAAATATTGAGAATGATGGAACTTCTGGGACTTATCAACACTGCAACTTGTGTCTTCCATTCACACTTTTCTTCTGTTTGATAGAGAAGTATTAGGTTTTTATAAGATTTGTAGTCAATACTGTTCTAAAAGAAGACAAATTGCAAGCTTTTAATCTGTTAGGTTTTGTCTTCATTAGCAAGATCAATTGATACAGTATCCCTCAAATCACCTGAAATTCATTGTGCATCCACATGCAAAACCGTTTCAAAAGACTGATGGGGAGCCAAGACTGGCTAAAGTTATGCTGACAGCTTTTGAAGCTAAAGCCCTAACTGACTGGAACTCAATCCTTAAGGTGAAAATCTGCCTTAGAGCTGTGTAGGCATAAACAAAGATTTTGTTTTTAAGAATAAATTTTAATATATGAATTAAAACAAGTCCAATGTCTTTTAGGATATTTCAAAACTATCAGGAACAGCAACTATAAAGTCATTCTTAATGTATTCAAAGCAAAGGCTTAAACATATATAAATTACAAGGTTATCAAACAACATGTAATCAATCTATCTGGATTTAGGGCAAACTAATAATTGCACTGAACTGTACCGTAACCAGTGAAGAAGTACTTCATAATACGGATGCCATATCAGTGCTTACAGGAGAATGAGGAATGTCATCACCAAAACAGCAAAAAATACAATAGCAGGCACACAAGTGACAAAAAGTTGCCATACTAAGGAAAAGTATAGCATGTGGGAGTGCAACAGAACTAAATATTCTGCCCAACAGAGAAGAAAAATATCTGACAAAACCAGAAAACAAAATGATGCGGGGAACAACTGAGACTCTCCTTTTGCACAGTTGGGGAGAAGCACAAAAACACAACAGATTTGAGGGAAAAAAAAAAAAGAAGACTCAAGGAAGAGTCATAACAATTTCAACTTCTCTCATCAAAGATCTCTCAAGATTACGCACTTGGACCCCAGTGACCAAGACTGAGGACTGTATCCATCCATATTCAAATTACAGAGGCAGATTGACGGAGCTGGGCTTGTTCAGTCAGCAGAAGAGAAAGCCCCAGGGAGACACTGCAGCTTTCTAGTAGTTACAAGGAGCTTACAAACAGGATGGAGACTGACTTTTTCCATGCGTAGACAGAGATAGGACAAGGGGAAATGGCTTTTAAACTAGTTGAGGAGAGATTAGATCAAGGAACATTTCAAGGAACGTTTGGATTTTGTGTTGAGGGACATGGTCTAGTGAGTACTGTTGGTGATAGGAGGATGGTTGGAGTGGATGATCTTGAAGGTCTTTTCCAACCTCGGTGATTTTGTGATTCTGTGATAAAGATTTTAGGGGAAATTTTTTTCACTGAAAGGGTGGTAAGGTGCTGGAACAGGCTGCCCAGAAAACGTGCAGATGTCCCATCTCTGGAGACATTTAAAGCCAGATTGGATGGTCTTATGTCTGATCTTATGTCCAATTTGTTGGTTGGCAAACCAGCCCATGGCAGGGTGAATCAGAACTACATGATCTTTACATTCCTTCCATTCCAAGCCATTCTATGATTCTGTGGTTTTCTCAATTTCATGGTAGATTGTGCTCAAAACTATTTAGATTTTTTAGGATAAAAATTTTGTATTTGTAGAACTAATGATACATCATGTTCAAGAGAAAATAATAGGAAGTGCACTGTTAATAAAGAAATTCAATAAAGTTTATTTTAAATTTTTGAAACAGGCTTCACTGTTTCCCAAAGCCTCTCATCACAGTGATTTCAAATTCTCTCATCACTGTGCAAAGTGTACACAAACACAGCAGCACGTATGTGTTATACTGCAACATTAACATGAATTACACTGTAGGTGAGGGCTTTGAGAAAGATTTTTAAATACTGTGGATTTCTGTTGGCCAAAATGGATTGCTGAGCATTCTTGTTCAAAGACAGGAAAAATTACTCTAAGCTGAATGGATACAGAGACTTACTGCAAGAAACTATTTGGAATGCTGCTTTACAGGGTAAATGTAAGAAGCAGAGGTTCACAACGAAGCTCCCTCACACACAAAAGAAGCTGGAGAGCATAACATCAGTGCTGAGAACTGCTGTTCAGAATTGCGCAAAACAGATACATATGCTCTCCTAGAAATATCATCCCAGTCTCTAACACGAAGCTTAGGAGATAAGTTATGTCTTTGCAAATATCTTGTGACCTTGAAATGCTTTCCTCTCTGAGGTGTCTATGCACTATTATGTTGCATTTTCATATTCCACAATGTCCTGTGTCAAGAGATGCCACAAGCCTTTCGCAAAGCCACTTTTCTTTAGTGTTGAACTGGTGATTTTATTTGGTGTCCCTCAGTGGTTGCGCTGGAAGAAATGGAGAACAACTCCTTTTCCCTGCTGTTATGTCAGAAGACATAACAGTCAAGCTCTTTCTGGATTACTTGGAGCTATTCCTCAACTTTGTCATTTGTGTGCTCTTTCATAGGAGAAATTCAAGTCCCATTTCCTGTTTTTAATAAGGCACTCCTGTAGAATATGTCATTTAGACAAAGCAGACAGTCCTACAGATTGTCAAATAAAGTGATAAATGCTAAAAGATAACTGAATATGTCAGTGTGATCTTTTGCCATTTAGCAGTTTAATTAATTCAGGCTCAAGTCATTGGACTGTCAATATAACTAGCAAGTGAAAGAGTAAGAAAAAGATATAAATTGCCAGAAAGAAAACAGTGCACTGTAAGACAAGAAATTTACTTTGTTCAGATACTTATTTCAAGGGTGTATCCACTAATTATGGACATAGTTAGACTTGAAATGGACTGAAATGCAATTGGTTGCATTCCACAATTTTCATGGAGGAATCATAGAATCATTAATATTGGACAAGACCACTAAGATCATCCAGTCCAACCATCGACCCACCCCCACCATGCCCACTAAATCACATCTGCCCACTTGTTCAGCACCTCCAGAGATGGTGACTCCACTGCTTCCCTGGGCAGCCTGCTCTACTGCCTTGTCCCTCTTTCTGAGAAGAAATTTTTCCTCGTATCCAACCCAAACCTTCCCGGATTCAATTTAAAGCCATTACTTCTCATTCTATTGTTAGTTACAGAGGAGTAGAGGCTGACCCCCACCTCAGCACAGCATCCTTTCAGGGAGTTACAGAGAGCAATAAGGCCTCCCCCGTGCTCCTTTGCTCCTTTCCTCCAGACTGAACAATCCCAGTTCCCTCAGCCACCCATAAGACTTGTGCTCCAGACCTTTCACAGCTTTGCTGTGCTCTAGACACACATCAGACCCTCCAGGGAAATTAAAAAAAAAAAAAAAGAGCCAGAGATGCAATACAGAGCATATTACATCAGCACCAGGATTTTCCAAGAACAACCTTCACTTTGCTGTCAGGCAAGTGGGAGATGAGAAGAAATCCACTTCCCACACAGACAAAATACAATTCAAGAAGACAAAGCCCTTGAGATAGTTCTGCAAGATAGGATTGCACTCCAAACATTTCCACAAGAAAAGCTTCTGTTGAATAACAACAGCAGCAAGCACAACTTTGGTTTGTAAACTGGTTATCAACTACACTCAGTGCACTAAGTTGTTCAGTACAGTTTTGTCTGTCATCAGAAAAACCTGAAACAATGGTCCGAAAAAAATCCCAGCCTACTGTTCTGACATCAGCTATGGCAATGTTATTACTTACAGTTGTAACACAGTTATATATAGAAATCAAGTGTCAATCCTTTAAATACAACTGCAAATTTCACTTCTGAAAAAGTGACTTTTTCTTTTCATCCAGGAAGCAATGGATAAAAAATGATCATTTCTTCAGCTGTCTGCTGTAGAACAACTGATGAAACAACTTCCTGCAATATGTTGCAAAAATTCTATTCCACCTTCTGTTCTTCTCCATGAAGAAAGAAATACATGAGTATGCAGACAAATGGAGAACCATTTTAGATCTGTCATCAAATTTGTCGCAAAATCTGACATTAATTGATGTTAACTGTTGTTAGAAAAAGGGGAGGATATTGTTTATATCTGATTTGTTTCTAAGTTGAATATATTTTAAATAAGAAAAAATAAGAAAACAAAGTTCATTTCCATGAGAAAATCTTAACACTGAAATTAATTTGGCCAGATCGCTTTATATTTTTTATTTTATATATATTTTATATATATTATTTATATATTTCTCCTAAATATCCCTGCATACTACAGGAATCACCAAAACTTTACCATATTATAGCTTGCTTATCTCCAGATGTAAAACTAAACTACATAGGTTGCTCCAAAAGTAATGCCTCCTAATTATTTCCAAGAGCACAATAACACTGTTTGATAGGGCAAATTCTCAGCTACAAAACACAGTCACCACGATCAGCCAATTTATGTGGATGAGCTGCTTGAGCTACTCTTCATTTCATGGTGTAACAGCTGTGCATGGCGAGGCAGAATGTGGCTTGTTCTTCCCATTGCTGTAACCACTGCTGAAATGCATTACCCATTACCTCACTGTGCTGATATCCACTGTTTGGTCTCCAAAAATGTTCACCAGACAGTGATGAGTACTGGTGGGAAGGTTCATCCTCTACTGACATACTACCAGCATCTGCCTCTGGCATCAGGGGCCTATGCAATAAAATAGGTGATATTACTTTCAGAGCAGCCCATGTGGATAACATGAGAATGTGTGCTGGTTTATTTACTAACTTATGTATTTACTTATTTATTTTGATGTAGTGTGCATTTCTTGCATGAAATATGCTATTCAACAAGATAGTATGGCACTGCCTAGCATGATTGTTCTATAACTGTTCATTGGGACAGTGTAGTTCAGCAACTTGGTCAGCACTTCTTCTACATGTATATTCCACGACATGCTGTCAAACTCAGGTTTGTAAATTGTGCATTTTAAATTGATGTTGATATTGGAAAAGCACTGAATGAGTTTGAATTATAAAATATAAAATAAAATCCATGAAAAGAAATAGGTAGACAATTAATTTAACCATACTTCGAGTGACGTCTGCAAACAACTGATTTGCAATGTTTACAGAATGCTTTAACTTCATAGCAGCCAGTCTCTTTTAACCCACAGAATTTTGTCAATAGATGACTGAGTACAGAATGTAACATATACAGCCTTGCAGCTCGTGCAACTGAACACTGTCTTTCAGAGTGGTGTGTCACTGAATTCCTCCATGCAGAAACAATGGCACCCACTGACATTCCTCATTTCTGAATGTTTACGGAGACCAAAGAGTGGATGAGAGCACAGTGAGGCAGTGGGTGGTGAAACACTGCAAATCTGGTGCAAATCTTTATGAGCACAGCATGCAGCTTTTGTTCACTGCTGGTGAAATACATAACTAATGGTGATGACTTTGCTGGTGTTGATTAGCTGAGAATTTGCTCTACCAGATAGTGTTTAATATGTTTCTGAAGAAATGAATAGGAGGCATTATTTTTGGAGTGACCTACATACCTTGCAAAAACTTGCCAGTAGCTCCTCACTCAAAACAAAAGCTCTAAATCATATGAAGATTTGCAACACTGAAAATATTACTTGAAAGAAATAAATAAATGAAATGGAAAACAACTAAAAGCTCTCTTCTTTGTCAGCCTGGCTGATTAGACTGAATTGCAAGAAAGTGCTACTTTGCTCCAATTATAGTGATTGATAGAGACTGAACAACTAAAAATGCAGAAAGAAAAACAAAAACAAAATGCCAACCCTAGCAACAAGTAATTTGCTTAAAACAGAATAAATAAATAAATAAATAAATAAATAAACAGAAGCATTACATTGAGAGCAGATGAAGGGTAAGTAATAGATTTAATGGAAAAAGCATGTGTTGGGTACAAGAATAAGGAGTATAGGCTTTGATCAAATTAAGTATTGCGATGAATTCTCGTGAGAGAAATGAAATGAAATAAGCTGGTTCACATAAGTTAAAAATGACATTATTAAAAGTTCAATTTTAAATTATTTTAATTGCCTAAAGTGTGATACGTCACTATGAAATAAAGTGACACTTTGATTTTGAAAGTATTGTGAAAAAAATGTTTCAAACAATGCTGCTTGTCAGATTCAGCCCAAAATGGGAAATACTCCTCTACAAAGTACACTATACAGCAAAAGCACAAACCACTGCAGTAAACTTTGTTATTCATTCTACCTGAAAATTCCCCTTTAAAAAAAACCTTTGCTTTAATCTGTCCAGGCTTCATTACTTTCACCTAAGATACAGCAATTGCACACTTCCCACACCCAGTGAGCTTTTGTTACCATTGGCAGCTATTATTTCATCTGCCAGTCTATAGGACACCGTGCCAAATGACTCACACATCTTTTCCTACATGCTGTTTTGTTTCCTGTGCTGTAGTGAAGATCTCACTCTCTTCCAGTGTTCTCATACAAGCTGAGCACAATCCATTCTAAGCCATCACAACACTCAGCGTTACTGTCTGCGAATTGCCATAAGCTTTTTTAGTTTTGTTTCTCCTCATTAACATTATCTATTCTAATCACAAACACAAGTAGAGATACTTTGTTCTAGTAGTTACTTTGAATGGGCATCTCTTACCAAGGGCAAAGTATTCCTGAAACATGCATAAGCTTGTTTAAAAGTTTCCCTCGAGATCTTGACTTGGCTTTCCTCTTGCTTTATGTACAGTGTAAATCTCATTATGAATGTTGGTTAAGTAATATCTAAGAGACATTGCACTAAAAAATAATGAGCTACCTTAAAATTTGTAGGAAATATTCCATTTATCGGAAGTACTCAATTAAGCATGTCTGCATTATTAAAGGAAATAAAAGAGGGAACTATCAAAAAGGAATTATCAGTGGTCTGACTTCTAGCACTCATCACTACCTACTTCTGATATTTACACACATAATACTGATAAAAACACACATAACCAGTCAAATAAAAAAAGAACATACTACCTTTACTGCCCAAGGATATTTTTGCATCCTAACAGGCTGAGGTTGGAAAAGTTAAAGTCCACCTGTAGTTCAATTTGGAAAGGGCTGAGAAGGGTGACAAAAACAAATTCTAAAATTATATTGGGGTAGAAAGAAGTTTAGAAAAAATGTGGGCCACTGTGGGCAAAGAACCTGGTGAGATGTAATATGGAAGAATATTCAAAACCTTCTTCACCTTGCTTTTAACTGGTAAGACCTGCATTTGGAAACCCCAAGCCTTGAGATTAACCTGATGTGGAAGAGGATCAGGCTTGGGAATGATTAAACACACTAGACATTTAAGTCCAAAGAATTTAGAGATGCACAAGTGCTAAAGGAGTTGGCCAGAATCACTGCAACTCCACTCTGGACTCAAAGCCCTTGATCATTAAAAAAGGTTGCTGAGGACTGAAAGAAGGAAAGAAAATGTGACTTACATAACTCAAGAAAGTCAAGAATTGTGAGGGGATCTGTAGGCTGCTTGGCTTTGCTGGGTAGATGGCAGAGCAACGAAACCTGGAAATCAGATATGTGAAGGACAAGAAGTAGACTGGCATGGATTTACTAAGTAAATAGTAAGTAGTAGCTGGCATGGATTTATTGAGGAGAAATCGTAGGTGGCTAACCTGGCACACTTCTACAATGAAATGATTAACTTCACAGATGAGGGGATAGCGGTGTGTTTTATCTTGACTTCAGTAAGGACTCTTCCATAACATACACTGACAAATAAATGGATGAAATATGGGTTATTTAAAGGGGCAGAGTTTTACTGAAAGCTGGCTGAACTGTCAGGTTCAGAGAGCTGCGAGCAGCTGCACAAAGCCCATGTGAGGGTGAGTTACTAACAGCATATTCCAGGGTTAATACTCTGTCCAGTACCTTTTAATATGACTTGGATGACTTGGACATAGCAAGCTTGTAAATGATAGAAAACTAGAGGGAGTGGTTGACACACCTCTTGAGTGCATTCATTCAGAGAGGCCTGGGCAGACTGCATGGACAGAATCTCATGTTCAACAAAAAGATAATCAAGTCCTTCTGCAAGGGAAGAACAACTATACGCATGAGTGCAGGCTTGCAGCCACAGAGCTGAAAAGCTGCTTCACAGAGAAGAATCTGGGAGTTGTGGTGAATACCAGGTTGTACGTGAGACATCAATGCCTTCTGTCAGTGTAACAAAAAAATCAACACCGTCCTAAACTGCAATGGGTATTGACAGCAAGATCCTTCTCCTTGACAAAACATTAGGGAAACTACATCTGCTGCTGTGTGCAGCAGTGGGCTCTCTCAATCACACAAAAAAATGTGAATATACTGGTGAGAGTCCAGTACAGGATCTGAAAGATGTTTGAAGGTCAGAAACATCTTTTATATGAGGATAGGCTGAAAGAGCTGGGATTGCTCAGTATTGAGAAGAGAAGCCTTGGTGTGGAGTGGTATTGATTTATATGAAATTCTAAGGAGGGGAGAGCGAAGAAGACTAAACCAGACTCATCAGTGATATCCAGTGAATGAAAAAGGAGCAATGGGCAGAAAATGCAATACAAAAATGATCACTTCCACACAAGAGAAGTTTTTTGCTGTGAGGATGATCAAATACTGATAGAGATTGCTCAGAAATGTTTGCAACTCATGGAAATATTAAAAACCAAATTGTACAGTGTCATCAGGAATCTCCTCTGGTTTTCCTGGCTTAGAGCAGGCAGTTACTAGATGATCTGTACAAGTCCCTTCAAATCTCTTCCCTTTAGCAATTTTAATAAACTGGGGAAAAAATAAGTTTCTTATTCCTTGAAAAGAAATTTATATTTATCTCCATTTAGCAAACTTTATGAGATCACACCCAGAATGTGCACACTGGAATAAATTAGTTTGAAGCAACTCGTATTTCAAAGGGGAAAGCCCCCATTTTGAACTACTTTAGCACTTTGCTGTGTTCTTCTTGACTGCCAAACATTACAGCCTAAACATCCTTGATTCACACTTGCTAATTACTCCTTGAAAGTCAGAAAAGGCAATTCCCTTTTCACTTTCACCTTTTCTTATTTAGAACTAGAAACTTTGATTCAATCCCACTACTTAATGATAGCTTCCACAGAGCACCAGCTGTCAGTTAGCTTTCCCTACCTCCAGCAGTTCCTGAGGACGGCAGGTTTGACAGGTCATCTGTACAGTAGCTCTGCCACTCATCGTCAGCACACAGCAAAATCCCATGAGACAGATCAAGATGATAAAGAGCAGTCCAACTTTTTGCAGCCACTAAAAATAATAGTATGAATAAAATCCAGATTATTAGTTGCATTAGTCTCATATTCTATTGACTTTGAACTGCTTAATTTTTATGGAAACTGCTGTAAAGTAAATGAATGGAAGGCATGCAGTTTAACAGGTCGGCATCTCAGATCGCCCTGCCACTCTTTCCCAAGACAACACAGTGAGAAGAGTGAAAAGATCAGGAAATTAGCTAAAGGAATAACGTGGGACAGCATTCCTTTTGATACTGCAGTATTTTTCCTCCAGTGTAAATTCTTTTTTTTTTTAAATGAGATTCAGACACTTTGTTTAAATAACTATTTGTAAGTTACAGTTTTAAGATTCCAAGCTCTTCAAATCTGCAAAACTGAACTATAAGTGTTGTAAAAATGTCCCCTCCCAGCATTACACAAAGCAGCCCTGTCTCCTGAGGAAAATCTTTGTGGCATACTGGCACGTCTACGTCTGTCTGTCTTGAAGAATGCTCAAGAGCATGTAGAAGTTTCTCACCAATTTTACTTGGAGTTTAATACATTACTATAAAATTATTTTCATTTTCACAGTACAGTTTCACTAAAGCAATGTCAATGTTTCCACCGCCTTGATGGAAAGTTCGTGTCCTGCCCTGTAAATAACCAAGCCTGTTTGTAAAAGCACCACATGCTTCTAAATTTTTAGTGTGTGTGTATGGGTGTTAAACCACATTTAAAGTGCAGATCTCTTAAGATTACAGCACCAGCTCCCATTTCTTCCAGGAATCCATTGCACTTAGGGATCCAGGGAAGTTTCCTGGCCAGCCTACCAACCCAAAGCCTCAGATACGGAGTTCTTAGATACGGAGCTCGTTCCTTTTCCAGACTGCTAGAGCCAAGCACCAGTGGTTCCCTGGCTTTGGGTGCTACCCAGAGGTGAGGCTCAACACAAAGTCCCAAGATACTAACTGAGCAACACAGACAGGAACTGTACCTTTACAGGCAAAACTGAGATTCACATAAACACAGCACTACAAATGGCCCGACCTTGCTCCTACCTGTGGCTCACCAGACTTACAGCACATTAGCAGATCTTACTCCTGCATGCTCTCTGTGCTGTGGACCTGCGTTCTCTGCAGCTGAAACTATGAATCCTCCTCTATCCTACTCGCATGGCCAAACATGCACCTGGTCAACAGTTTGCTTACATACAACAAATCTTTATCCATCTTATTTTTATCATGTTCAGTGTCTCACTTTCCACACCTTCTCCTTAAGCCGTTTTGCAGCTTCCCACAATTAACACCCGTTAAAAACCTCCCTTCAACTTGCTTTCTCCTTTGAGATTTACAACTAGGCTGTCTCCCTTCTTTTAATCATTTACCAAGTTCTGGCTGAAGTGCTACACTGTGCTTAAGCAGCTCGTTCCTGCCCATCCATCACTGACCTGAGGACTCCAATCTTCATTGCGTTTTTTACCTACAGCTTGCCAGAGTTTGTTCATTCTTAATTAGCCACCTTCCTGGCCTTTATGCTGAAAACCATTAAAGAGATATCCTTGGAAACAAAACACCTTGCGGTCCACTCAGTGCCTGAATCTCCTTCTCCTGTGCATACAATTAATCACAAGTGCAACGTGTTAATTTCAGAAGAGTTCTTTCTCTTCCTACCTCAAATGAGGATTGCCCATTCCTCATGTTCTCCTGTGTCTTTGACAAATGTCCAAAACGTAATAATTTTAAACTACTGTTCCATTTCTAACTTCTACTTCGGAGATTTCTATATGTTGTGTAGCTCACTCCCAGACATGTTATCAATATTTATGTCTCTGTATGCCAATCAACAGTAAAAAGCATGATTTTATTTTACTTTATTTTTTCATACACTGTTCAGAGAGAAATAATAATTTGGTACATTAGCATGTGTGTACAAATAAATATTTTTTAAAACAGTGTTTATAAAACTTAGAAGCAAAAGGTTTGGATGAATCACAGCAATCTACATCTTGCAGATGTACTTTCAGTTTAGCTGCTCATAGAAAATTATATAAAATGAATTTTAACGTGATTGTGTTATCTATAATTTGTATAAACATGTAATTTTATTTCATAAATGTCCATAGCAAGGTGTAATTAAAGTATGATGAAGTACAGCAGAATATTAGGCAGAACTTCTGTGAGGTTTGTTTTGTTTTTGAATAGCTGTTGACTGTGGAGTCTTCTGACTTCAGCTGCAGCAACTGCGTACGTAAGAGGAAGGCAAGGGCAAAAATGGGGAAATAAAAAGCAAAGAAAAAGAAAAGCAAACTTTTCAAGTACAATTAAAAATGTAATTCTGATACATCCCCACATCCCTGCCAGGAAGCAATTTTTATTTTCTTTAAACTGTCGCTGATTCACGTTAAAGAACGTTTTGTTAATTTGGTAAACTTTATACAAGGCTTTCAAAATGCAAACAAAACTGTCCTCTGGGAAATACACTCGGCTGGCCTGGGGCTAAGATAGACTGCTTTATAATGTCAAAAGGTGGCATGAGGGTGAACTTCTTACCGATTTGAGATGCGCTGCATAATAGTATCATACCTACTGCCATAATTTTAATGATAATTTATTGTTACTGAGAAGGGGAAGAAGAGGTCAGATATGTATATCGCTCTGGTGAGCACGTGCTGTTACTTTTCTCTCTCTCCGTTTTTGCAGAGGTGATGGAGAGGAAAAATAAAGCATAATGCATTCTCAAGGTTGCCAGGAGCAACTAATGCTTCCAAATTGGTATTCATGTTTTATTACATCTTAAATTTCAGCATCTTAAAAACAATAAAGGAAATTGCATTTTCACAAAGAATCTTCCTTCAGGGAACGTACTTCAAGTTTACTGTCTTTTTTTTTTTTTTTTTTGATGTCTTTATATATGTAGCACAAACTCCTTGTTTCAAAAAGAACACATCTTTACACCCACATTATATATATGTGCAAAGACAAGTGCAAATAATTTCTTAGAGCTTACAACTTCTATTCTTCTGAAACACTACATATAGGGTCCTGATAAGTCTTTTACAGACATCATATCTGTATCTGTACCTTGTCATCCATATACTTGTCTTGACATGAAATATGTGCTCAATCCAAGGACAACTGAATCACAAAAGAGGACTTCAGTTCTTAATCCATCCTCTGATCACCTTTACCTTTTGAGAATCAAATGCTTCTACTTGGCATGGTTTTTGACCATCTCTGCCTGTAATCTGCATTCTCACAGAGACACAGACAAACATTTTCAACAGAACAAGAGCCAAACTGAGAGTCAAAAAAATATTTGTCTGGCATTGTTATTAAACAGCTACACAAGTATTTTTAAAGAAAAAATACCAATCGATTGTTCCTATACAAATTCTATCAAATAAAAACACTATAGGGCAATTTTTAAATTCTAATTCGCTCATACTGTGAACGTAACTTTCTCACTGAT
The DNA here is from genome assembly GCF_019232065.1 of Centrocercus urophasianus. Lineage (NCBI taxonomy): Eukaryota > Metazoa > Chordata > Aves > Galliformes > Phasianidae > Centrocercus > Centrocercus urophasianus. The sequence goes on along the minus strand of NW_024884733.1, from coordinate 1,634,616 downwards.
ATGGAGAATATTAGACTGAGTAGGAATGAAATAGAAATGAATAGTGGAAGCAAAAGAAAAGTAATAATGCCTTTGAAGTGGAGAATTCCTTATCATTCAAGGAGGTTAATACAGTGTACATTGACCACAGTTAGCTGTTAATAAAAAATACATTTATCAGAAAACTTTCATACATTATGAACACCACAATAATACTTCACACAGCTACTTAATAGAAGGAAAGGGATCTTCAGACAAAGTCTATAAAAACCATTCATTTTTCCTAGTACTATGTCTCTGTGGAAACAAGAAAAGTTAACCTGGGAGGAAAACAGAGACACTCAGCAGACAAGGATTAAGGTAGGAAAGATAATTTGTGTTTTTTCCAGAGGAAACAGAAGAGCCGATTACCTGGGACAATGAAAAGACCTAGGTACTGAATGCCTTCTTTGCCTCAGCCTTCACCAGCAAGATTGCCTTCTGGAATGCCAGGTCCTGGAGGCCAGGGTGAATGGCTGAGATAAGGAAGCTGTCTTTGTTGAAAGAGGATCAGGTAAGGAAATACCTGAGCAAACTGTAACCAGTGGAATAGGCTGGTTTGCGTAGCAATAGGGATACCCCTGAGCATGCCCAAAGAGACAACAGCACATATTTGTGAGACCTTGAAAAAGAATGAATATGTATGCTAATGTACTGCATATGTAAGTCCTAACTGTTCAAATGTAGAACCAAAACTTTGTGCTTGCAGAGTGGGTTTGCTTGACAAATTGCTCCAAACATACCATGAGAAATAAAGGAATGCCACTTTTTGAAAACCACACAGGATTTAGAGTTTTCTTCCCAGATTTCGGATGACAGAATGCCCCAGGGATCAGTACTGGGCCCAGCTTTGTTTGATATCTTCATTAACAACCTTGATAATGGAGTAGAATGCACATAAAAGAAAATTGGTGGATGTCATGAATCTGGAAGGAGTGGCTCCCTGAGAGCTGCACAGCCATTCAGAAGGACCTTGACAGGCAGAAGAGGTGGGCTGAGCAAGAATTTCATGAAGTTCAACAAGGAGAAGTGCAGAGCCCTGTATATGGGAGGAACTACCCTAGGCACCACGTCATACTGGGGACATCCAGCCGGGAAGCAGATCTTCAGAAACGGACCTACGAGTCCTGGTGGACAGCAAGTTTAACATGAGCCAGCCATATGTCCCTGCCACAAAAAGGGCTAATGGTATTCTTGTTTTCACTGGGCCAAAAGGTATTGCCAACAAGCAGAAGAAAGTTGGTCCTTTCAGTCTGCTTAGCACTGGTGAAGCCACACCAGGAGAACTGTGTTCAGTTCTGGACCCCTCAGTACATGAGAGACATGGGAAATACTGGGAAGAGTCCAACAGAGGCCCATCAAGTTGACGAAAGACTGGAGTACATCTCCTGTGAAGAAAGTCTGAGGGAGCTGGTACTGTTCAGCCTGAAGAAGAGGAGGATCAGGATTCTTAACAACTGTATGAAGAAATACTTTGTAGAAATACTATGTAGAAATACTTGAGGTGAGGGTGCAAAAGAAAGAGAGACAGGCTCCCTCCTGCTGCTCGCTGCCTGGACAAGAGGCGATGGGCACAAATTGTCTAAATACCAGGAAACACTTTACTGTGTGAATAATGAAGAACAGGAACAGGTTGTCCAAAGAAGTTGTGAAGTCTCCCTTGGAGGTCTTCAAATGCTGTCTGAACATCATCCTTGGCAACCTGCTCTAGGTATTCCTGTTTAGGTGGGTGGGGGGGGATCAGATGACCCCTAGAGGTCCATTCCAACTGTAACCATTCAGTAATTCTGTGATATATAAAAAGTAACAATAACAATAATAAAATTCTGAACAATGCTTTGATTGATGTATTTCAGCAACAGTTCTGTCATCCAGACATTATGTTGCACTACACAAAAATATTTTCAGTGAGATGTTACAGAAATAGAATGAAAAGATGCAAAATTTAAGTGCCAAAAAGGCTGATGTAGATTATTCCTGCCAAACTCATTATCGTGAATTAAGACTAACTCCATTATCTCTGAGTTGCTGCAGTACTGTTGACCTTGAGTGTCTGCCAGGTGTTCTCCATGCTGCTCTCTCACTCCCCCCACCTCAGCAAAAACAGTGTGGAAAAAATAATATGAAAAACTCACGGAGTTAGGGAGACCACTTAGAAATGGCTGTTATAGGCAAAATAGACTCAACTTAGGAAAGATACATTTAATTTATTGTAGTTAAAAATAGAGCTGAATCGAGAGGGGAAAGAATACATAGAAAACTAAAAATCACCTTCCCTCTTCCACTGCTCCCCAGTTTCAACTTCCCTCCTTGTTTCCTGACTCCTCCTTGTTGGTGCAGAAGAGAGGGGAACTCAGGCTGCAGTTAGTCTATGAGGTTTCCCCTCTGCCACTCCTTCATCCTCATTCTCTGTTCTGTTTCATATGGAATCCCTTGAATGGGATACAATTCTTCCTGAACTGATGTTGTGTGGGTCCCCTACAGGCTGCATTTCCTTCCAGACAACCTGCTCCTGGGTGGATGCCTCTGCACAGACTGCAGCTTTCTTTGGGACATATCCACTTGTTGTAGTGTGGGGTCCTCCATGGGCAGCAGTATGAATATCTGTTCCAACAGAGTACTGAATGGACTCTAGGGAAGTAACTCCTTCATAATAGTCTTCAAAGGCTGCAGGAGTCACTACTGTAGAACCTTTTGCATGTCATTCCCCTCTTCTCTCAGATTGGTACCTTCAGAGTTGTTTCTTCTCCATTTTCTCATTTCTCTCTCTCACAGCCTATGCACAGTATTTTGACCCTTTCTTAAAAACATTATCATGGAAGTGCAACTAACACTGCTGATGTGCTCAGTCTTGGCCAGCAGTGAGTCCTTTTTTAAGCTGTTTGGAATTGGCTCTTATCAGGCAGGGGCAGATCCTGGTCTGTTCTCACAGAGGCCACCCTGCAGCAACCCTCAACTACCAAAGCCTTGTCATACAAACTCAATACACAGCCTTGTGACTCAATCCAGTTTTTTAAATAAAATTTATCAGTAGAGTTGAATTATAAATCCAATTCATTAGTTCAATTGCACTGCTACTTCCAGTGAAATGTTTTGCCTGATTGATCTGCCTGAAGACCACTTTGTCTTTTGGTCTGCCTGAAGACTGCTTTATGCCCTTTTTCCATCCACTCTATAAAGGAATTTTGTAGGAGTGTTGCTTATTCTATTGAATTTTACATAATTTCCTATGAAAATTCACTGCTTGTGGAATTGGTAAAAATTCAAGAGAAAGACTAAAACCTCTTAGAATTTAGGAAGTTGTGCGAGGAAGGAATGAGGTATTAGTGCTCTGTTATCCCTCACAATGATCTTTGAGATCACTTAAAAGCTAATGATCATCTCTCAATATTAAAAGTGCATACAAATTCTAGAGAACACTAGTTTTTTAGGAAATCTGAATGAGTCTGCTGATGGCGCACACTTTTTTTTTTTTTTGCATTATTTGACAAAATATCTATAAGGCAGAATCAAAGGGTGAAGAATTTAAATCACAGAATTGTAGAATTCAAGAATCGCAGAATGGTTTCAGTTGGAAGAGACCTTAAAGATCATTGAGCACTAAGCCCCTGCCATGAGCTGGCTGCCTCCAACCAGCTCAGGCTCCCCAGGAGTCCATCCAACCTGGCCTTGAATGCCTCCAGAGACGGGGCACCCACAGCTCTCTGGGCATCTCTGCCAGGGCCTCACTGCCCTCCGAGTAAAGGATTTCCTAACATCTAACCTAAATCTTCCCTCTTTCAGTTAAAATCCATTCCCCCTTGTCTTATTACTACAAGACCTTGTAAAAAGTCTCTCTGCTTCATGCTTACAAGCTCCCTACAAGTGCTAGAAGGTCCCAGTGAGGTCTCCCCATAGCCTCTTCTTTCTCCAAGCTGAACAAGCCCAGTTCCCTCAATATTTCTTCACAAGAGAAGTGTTCCAACCCTCTGATCATCTGGAGCTGCTCCAAAAGCTTCACATCCTTCCTTTACTGGGGGCCCCAGACCGGGATGCAGTACTGCAGATGGGGCCTCACAAGGGAAGAGTAGAGCAGGACAGTCCCCCTTGTCCTGTCATCACTCTGAATTTCCATTCCTGTTTCAAGATTCCCAGCACAGCTGTCAGTTTCCCAGTTGGGTAGAAGTAATGTTTTGTATAGTATGCAATATGCTGAAAAGTGATGAAATTACAGAAAACAGCTGAATTGGACTCTGATCACTAAGTCTGCCCAACCAGGAATGAACAAATAAGACTATGAACTAAAAGACTGGACAAAGAATGAAAAAGATTTTAAAACATAACAAGTGAGTGTAGTTGCATTCCTTCTCTCAGAAGATTTTTCTGACTGTTTCCTATATATCAGATTTTATTTTTAATGTTAATGTCTTAGTTGTCCTGAGATCTGTGAGTATCAGAGTGAACGTGAACTTTCTATGTGGCTGTAAACAGTTATTAAACCTCTCTTGTCATTTGCTTTCTAAAAAGCAGGAATTGTGTCCCCTTCCATCTTTCCACTTGTTATCGTCTCAGTCATTTATACAGACAGTTCTTTGAGATAATTCTTAGCCCTTTTTCTTCTTTTAAAAATAAATACATAAATAATTCAAAGTAAGCTGCTCATATGTATACAATCCATTTACAATCCATTTACTCACATACATTTTTTCCCTAAGCTCTGTTAAAATGTCTCTCTTAAAAGTGAATAATTATTATATCAAAACCTGAGAAAGCCATAATAAAATTAAAATGTTATTTTACCCAGATAATTTAAAATAAAAACCACTTTTATTTCTCAAATTATTCACATGAGGTAGACAAATGTTTCAATTCATTAGAAGCAGTGTTATCAATCCAATGGAGAACAATCAGACTCACAAAATCAGGCAGTATTTTGTTGTGCATACCCGGTAGGAAGAAGGCAGTAAAGATCACACAAATTAGCTTTAGTTTTAAAGCAAACTGTATCTTTCCATAGTAAGATACAAGCTTGTGTATTCTTCTGCACTTCATAACAAAACAACTGTCTCCACAAAAGACTGTAAAAATAAAACATCACGTAAGAATATAACACAGAGAAATCCAAAGATCAAATCAGATATGCTTCATTTTTTACTTGTTGGAGCTTAGAATAATTCAAGACGAAACAAAAAACGTGTGTAAGGCAAAGCAACTTCTGATAACCAGAACAGATCCAACTGCCATCAGTATGATTTGGATTAGGAACTTTTTATCTTCATCTTACCAATTTCCATGAATCATAGAATCATAGAATGGCCTGGGTTGAAAAGGACCACAATGATCATCTAGTTTCAATCCCCTGCTATGTGCCAACCACCAGACCAGGCTGCCCAGAGCCACATCCAGCCTGGCCTTGAATGCCTCCAGGGATGGGGTAACAACAACCTCTCTGGCAAAGTGTATAATAGGAACATATTAGTTAATATTCAAAACTCCACTGAGTACGACCCTGAACAATTGGGCATTATCACAGAATTACAAAGCTTGGAAAGAACCTCTAGAGATCAAGTCCAGACCCCTGCTAAAGCACATTCCCCACAGTAGGTCACCCAGGTCTTCTTTTGCGCATGTGTTTTGAACAGATGACTCTAACTTTGAGAAGCTCCTTTCCACTTAGATTATCATACAGTGTGGCTGTGGTGAGTTCAGGATCAGCTTCTTCTCCCAGGTTGCAGTGTCAGGACAAGATGTAATGGCCTCAAGTTGTGTCAAGGGAGGTTCAGGCTGGATATAAGGAGAAGATTCATGTGCGAAAGCACGGTGAGACATTGGCACAGGCTGCCCATAAAGGCGGTGGAATCACCATCCCTGTGGGTTTACAACAAAAGGATCGATGGAGGTGGGTTGATGGTCAGATTAGATGATCTCAAGAGGTCTTTTCCAACCTTAATAATTCTATGACATCCTGTAGGAGTCCAAGCCTGCATTTGGAAACGTTGTAAGCAGAGGACAGATCACCAGTCAGGAGACTGGAGACATGGTCTGATATGAATGTCCTTGTTCCTTGTCTGAAGTGTGGGCTCTAACTGGCTCAGATGGCCAAGGCAGTACTTGGGTGTGTGTTCTGTATGTCTCACAGAACGGGAGTCTTAGAATGGAACTCACTACCCAACTTCAACATTCATCTCATCTAATAAATGCTCCTAAAACTGTATGATCCTGAGAGGTGTCATTTTCTTATTCTGATTATTTCACTCCTAAAATATCTCTGTCACTTTGTATCTTTTTGCATAGCAAAAATTGTCAGTGCTTACACCTACTGCTCAATGGACCAACTAGCAAATTAATTTTTTCCCCACACTTGACTGACATTTATGAATTTAGCAAATATCAGAAATGACAACATAAAACCTTCAGGTTTGTGTCCACATTGAAATACTAGACACACACGTAACCACATGCTTCTGCATGGATTTCAGCAACAAATGCCAAAACCTCAGCTATTCTAAACATATGGGTCCCAAAGACAACTCTGAAACACCACGGTAATACTGCAATTTGTTATTTCTACTTGGATAAATCCTTCCAGTACTTAAGGAAACACAATTGGATTTTATTGTCAACTTCGCACTAATGTGCACTGATGTTGACAAACAGGAAATTACTCCTCCTGTCTGATTTAACAAATAAAAATCATATTATTATACAGAAAAAAAACTGGTGACCACTTTCAGTTTGTTTTTTATGCTAGTAGTGTAACTATGGTTGTGAATTATAAACTAGTTTCCACTATTCCTTAACAAAGTTTACTTATCATTTGAGAAGCTTGACTTCATTTAGCACACATGCTTCTCACTCTGATGGAAAGGGAGAAATACAATCCCATTTTGGAGAGCACAATCATGTGACTGCCAGGCTCTTTAAACTTGAGGCAAAGCAGGTTAAGGTGTGACACAAAAGGCAGTCAGAAAAAAAAAAGGTTCCTTAGTGATAGAGATTTCTGATTTAATGCTGTTGTTCTGCTTTCTGGAGATGCACAGATCTTCCAAACAAATATTTTGCTGCTACAATGAAGAAGGTTTTCAGAATATGCACCTTAACCTGTTTCCATATTTCACAATTTATAGAAAAACTGCTAAATTTATAATTGTAATGGAAATATAATATAATATAAATATAAATTTATAATTATAAACATAATTATTAAGAAATACTTATGAATAACTTTTTTTTTTTGCAACTGAAGCAGAGTTAATAAATATTTATTTTCCCCACTATTCAGTTCTCAATGCATTTTGCATGAAAACTCATATTTCATTTCAGATGGGTTTTCTGCATTGTCCAGCAGTCGCAGACAAGTTTGGCAGAAGAAACACAGAAGCAGCCTTCTGGAAAAGTCTCTGTCATTTTGTTTGAGCTAATAAAGATTTTGCTCTTAACAGAGATTATGTTCTGTCCCCACCCTACTACTTTTCTATCCTCAAAAAACTATTTTCCTGCAAAATAACGTTAGGATGATTTTGCTAAGATAATGTTTTTGTCAGTTTGGGCACAAATAGTTTCTCGGGTTTTTTTTTTGCTTTGAATGTTACAGTGACAAACAGTCAGCAGGTATAAATCAGTATCACCAAAGTGAACTGAAATGCCAATATGCTACCACTGAATGCTTTAAACTTCTCATCTGAAATCTGAATAACTGGAAAATTTGACGGAAGAACTAAATCTGCTTAACTCTGCACCTCTTGCCTAGTGTTCCTCAAACCACACTTGCCATGAAAATAGTACAGAGGAAAAGTTATCTCATGAGCTATCAGTCCAAGGTCTCTCCAGAAACACACTGATGCCTTGGATCAGCACTGCAGTGTGGAATTCTGTAACATGCATCATTTTTACCAGGTAAGAAATAAACAAGCAGCTTAGATTTAGCCAGACAGAAATTGTCAGCATGGAAAAAAATAGGCCTATGACCACATTCAGTCCTTACAGTTAATCTACTTCACAGACGTTTTAACAGTCGGAATTTGGAACAAAAGTGTCATCTGTTTCTTAGTCACTCTTTCTAGTGATAGCATTTGTCCTCATAGTTCATGCTAGAGAATATTTAGCAGATTAGTGCCAAAAAACAGAGTTAAACTTTTATTACTGATAGGGCAGAAAATTGGAATAAAGAAGGTATTTTTTCTAGACTGGTTCTCTGCTACCAAACTGGAACTTCAAGTACAGTCAGACCCCATGGCACATGGTATGTAAAACATTTTGCACAATTAATGGAATACCATCTAATGTGACAGTAAGGAAGAAGAAAAATTCCTGTTCACAATTTCTACTGCCCAAACCACGTTTTCCAACAAGGCATCTCAAAGAAGTAAAACAGTTATGAGTCTTTTACTCCAATTGCCTGAGTGAAATGAAAGATTACAAGCTGCAGCTATGATCAAGTTTTACTTGTTTTTACTAAGTTTTTCTCTTGGTTTCTCGATCCAAATTTCAGTCTTCTACCTATTATTTCTGACTGTATGTCCAGTGTTCACCCAGTGAGACACAAATAAACCAAGTAATCAAAACATGCTGATTATTATGCCTACCACTTCGCAGTAATACTTCAGTTTCTGTCCATACAGTCCACCATATTTGGAATTAATATAAGGATGAAAGAAAAGGATACTGATGAAAGAAATATTTGGTTTACAAAGTATAATTCACTGAGTTTTAAAACAATCAAATCATCATTACACAGAATTTCCTGCTGCAGCAGACCAAAATAACTGAAAGGAGAGCAGCAGACAACCCACAGTTATGACTGCTGCACCTTCTTTTTAGAAAAATAAATTTAACATGTCAATATATCATCTGAAGAAAGCTTACAAGTGTAGTTCCCTTATTCTGAAATGTTACATCTGGAGTTAAACAACAATTAAAAATTAAGAACACTGATACTGTCAAGAAGTCAGCGTGGTCTTGTGAAGATGGCATATTCAGGACAGTTATCCCTGGAAGTTTTTACAAGGAGCTTCCTGAGAAGGGGAATTATGTTTAGTAACTCAGTTCTGAAAGAGGTATCAGCAATGTTTAAGAAACTTCTGTTATTTCTGAGGACCCTCTTTCAAACCAAATGCAAAGCATATGCACTGAAGGTAGCAGTCGTACCTAAACACCCCTTTGAGGAATTAGCTTATTAACCTTGTGTCCTGGCTGAATCCCAATTTCAACAATTACAAATTTGTTGTCTGAAATTCTCTCTGAAGATTTAATGCAATGCATGATAAATAACTTCCTGACTTTAGCTATGATTCTATTTTTACTGAGAGGTCTTTAACAGTAATTTTGTTTCACACTAGGAATGAAAATAATCTCCTTTTTCAGAAGGTACAATAGTTCACAAGAACATTATCTTCATGTAGAATCATAAAGAACCACAAAAGTTTACTATTTACCAGCAATAAAATAGAACCAAGCATTTGATCAAAATACTGAAGTTTAAACTACAAAATGTTGTAACTACTGCATTTCTTAATCGTAAGTGCCTTATTCTTACATCTCAGAAGAATAAAACCTAGCAGAACCAGAAAAGAAGCTTGGAAATAAGGAGTTGGCTCACCTACACTAAAAGGACCACTGTTATTGATTTTTCCTTCTTTGCAGCTACCACATTTTCTTTGATACAGTCAAAGGAAAAGAGAGAGAAGAGGCAGCAGCAGCTATGTCTCAGTAGAACAAACCATGGAGTTATTTGAAAGCACATACTGACACACTCTTATTTATGAAATTTCCATTAAATTAACTGTTTCATTTAAAGAACAGATTCATGCTATGTGAATGCCATATTTGGTTAAGTACTTCACTCTGAGTTTATTTCTAATTCCCTCTGCATTAAACTAAATAGCACACAAGGTTATAACTTTGATTTCTCAGTTTCAAGAAAATTACCCAAACAGCAGCTGACCTCCTGAACAATTGAGTACATACCAGTGGTTGATTACAGATTCAATGACATACTCTTCACAAGTGTGGCAATTTCTACTAAAATTTGATCCAGTAAAAAATGTTTGATATTTCATTAAAAATACAATAATATTTAATGTATTCTTTGAAACACTCTTAGCACACATTGCACTTTTCAGTACTTCTTATTAAACATTCTAAGAAAACATGAAACTTAGCAACAACAACAACAACCACATCTCTATTCTGGGTTACAGAATTGCTCATTGTTATGTATGGGCTGATCTTTCTAGTGCAGCATGAAGTGATGATGAATCCAATGTCCCATAAGGCAAAACACACTAAAATATTAAAGCTGGCTTATTTGGGGTTACTAAATTTTTTAATTTAACTTTGGCTTGTACTGAATCAAAATGCTTTTAAAAGTGTTTTGTTTTGTTTTAAGAAGGCAAAAGCATTAACAAAGCATCCACTACGAATCCACTACAAATTAAAAAAAAAAAAACAAAAAAAACAGAATAACTGGAATAACTGATCAAATTAATCTGCCTGTTAAAAGTAGAAGTACTAAAATGTCCTCTCTGTCTCGGGCATGCTGCTCTGGCATGTTTTGCAGGTCTTGGTCCATACTTACTAGGCAACATTTTTAGATAACAAACTCATCTTTGTGATTCTTGGAGTGCATGACAGACCTTGAAATTCTACTCTGTAGATCCTCCCTTAAATTTTAGCCGCAAATTCTTTCCAAAACAAATATTCTTTTCTTGCATTCTTTCTACCCTTTCACTGCTTCTAATAAACTCATCAATTGAAGGGTCTGCCATCCCTCACAAGTTTTCCAGTTTTTCTGCCTGTCTTAATCTCCTAGATATTGCTTATTATATTTCTTCTAAGAGATGTTATCATCTGTCATTAAATTCCTCCTTCTCATGTTTACAGATCAGTTCACCTAATTGTTTTGTCTCGTATAAGCTAGACTTTCATAGGTATGTACATTTCCTAGAATTAGGGGTTTTAGACCATATTTCAACTTCATCCTTGAACTGCAAGCAGTAGAACTACGTACCTTTAACTTTATGTACCTATAAATATATGTGGAATTATCATCTCAGACTCACTTTCGCTATTATAGAGCAAAATTACAGAATCTAGGTTAGAAAAAACCATCCAGGACCATGAAGTCCAACAATCAATCTAACCTACCAAGTCCCATCACTCAACCACGTCTGTTAGTGTCATGTCCACATGTCTCACAGTACCTCTAGGGAGAGCAACAGCATCCCTTTCCTGAGAAATCTGTTCTAATGCTTCATTACTCTTGCTTCCTAGTCTTTCACCAGCTTTTCTGCTCTTCCCTTCACACACTCAAGCAACTCAGTATCGTTTTTGTAGTGAGAAGCCCAAAACCAAACACAATATTCCAAGTGCCTACAGTCTTCCTGGTCTGATGTCTTTGTTATAGTCTTGTCCTTGAAGTTTATACTCTACCAACTATACATCACAGTTTATACTTATACGTCATTGTCTCTACATTACAGGGCACTCCCTTTTTGTATCGTCTTCAGTCCCAAACATAATCTACACTATTTCCTCTCAGATGCATAATCTTATGCTACATCTGACAGCCTGATGGATTCCTCCAGCCTCTGCTTAGCAGATCACCATCATCACTTTCCTGAACATTGCTAAGAACATCATTTGTGTCTACGGCTGAAATCAGATGCTTGAATTGTATTATTTTTAGTAGCCTAGTCTTTTAATAGTTTGCAATATAAAAAAAATAATGGTGGTAGCTTTGCTAAAATGTGTCTGAGAACTCCTGTGGTGAGCTGCCAATACAAGATACTCTAAGCACTCCTGAGGTAACACTTTCCTCATCACAGATAATTTTCCACCTGAAAATTTACTGAATATGAAATGCATATCAAAATCTGAGGTCATGAAAGTAAAGAAAGAAGTGGGATATAATTCATCTTTCTTCCTACTTGACATTGGATTATGATACGATTGAGACAGCTGTAAAACTCACCTAAAGATTAAGTTAATACAATTTGCATATATTATCTTAAAGTGATGCCCTCTTGCAAACATACATCTAATTTCCAGCTGGTCTGAGAACACTTTATTTTACACATACACAGGTATGAAATATTTTGCCTGTCAATCTCTTGGTATTTTAAATTACCAGCAAGCTAAATTTACATTAAAGGTAAGCTCTACATTAAAAGGTTTTATAATAGAATCCTATCCAGGATCCCAATTCTATCCAGGATCCCAAGTTTTCTTTGACATAACACGTAGCTTAAATACAGCCTAATTTCCAGCATTTTCTATGTGTACATATAGTTGCACACATCAACATAGCTGTTATGAGCATTAAGCATTATTATACTTCAGATAAAATGTTATACGTTTCCTTAGAGAAACAATCTAACCTAAAACATGTACAGATTTGTGGGTCTACTATCACTTCTACTAAATGAACTATCTTTGTTGCTGCTTTCTAGATTATACTATTCAGAGACAAGGTATCACAACAGTGAAATTAACACTGCAAACAGAGACTTAATAGGCATGTCAAGTAGAAAATTCAAGCAAATAAAACAGAGATACATCAAGCTTTATAGAAATATTGTAGAGCCTTTCTAATTTTGGGGGAAAAAAAAAACTTATCTCTAAGAAATGAAAATTTCTTTCAATTGTTCTGTTTTCTTTTGTTCTTTTCCCTCAAGTCAATAGCACCTATTTCACAGACATCACACTTTTGCAATACTGCCAGTATCTGAGTCAGTATGAAAAAAACTAAAACAGCAGCTAAGCCCATTAAAAACATCATGCAAAACCATTATTTTTCAACCTACATACTGACTCTGAAATAGCTTTGCACATGAGTGATAGCAAAAAAACTTGGGATCTCCAGCTCTTCACCTCCATATCTAATTTATCTTCTACAATATCCATCTCAAATCATTTATTATGCTTTGCAGGATATTCACAATTACCTAAATTCCTCCCACCATAATCTGAATCAAGAATATTTCATTGTACTTTTAACTGAGTAGGGAATAAAAATAGGAGTGTATAATTAGGATTACTGTTTTCCATGAAAAAAAAAAAACTGACAACCCCGTAGTGTCAGATTCTCATTTAGCAATACTACCCTCCAACTGTTTGCTCTTCCAGTAATTTTATTAATTATCCTCCCACTCTGCTTCCTGAAGAGCGTTTATTCTTCTGAGATTTCTGTTGTGATCCCAGAGTGGCAGAGTCTTGGTGTGTTAATGGCATGTGGTAAAGAATGTCAGTCATTTCTGACAGCACTCACTGTTTCATGCTGGTTAATAAACAGCTTCTTACTTTATGTCTGAAACTCTCCCTCTCTTCTTTGCCACAGTTACTTAATATTTTTCAGTACCATTAGTGTACAAAACAATGTACCTTTCCCTGGAATGTATATTCTATATCAAATTGCATAGTAAAAAATCCTGTATTTCATGCTAACACTTTTCAGCTCTCCCAATTCTCATTTTGACATATCCCACGCTGTTTACACTATAAGGTATGTGGAACATGTAAACTGTCTTTGGAATACACTTGTGATAGAACATATCAATTATGTTGGAAACGCCTGACATTTTGACTCTTACATCACAAACACCTCATTCACTGCTTCACTTTTCAGTTATACCAAGGAACTCAACACAAATCACATTCTAAGTTAAAGAGTGAGAGTAAATCTGCTGTGAAAGAATATAAAAATTCTCTCAAATTCTACTAAATAACATATATTGTCAGGCTGCTGAAATATCTGTCTCTAATTCTTCTTGCTATAGCTTTCTTGGTATTATTGAAGCAGAAGGTCTGAAGTTGAAGCGCAAATGTTTTAAAATCTTGTCCATAGATGAAAATGAAAGTCAGCTTATATTACTGCTACAAGTGAAATCTAGTAGGAATTAGTATTAGTGCAAAGAAAGAAGGAGGGAAGGAGGAAGAAAGGAAAGGAAAGGAAAAAAGTAAAGACAAAAAGAGAAAGAGATGAGAAACAGAATTAAGAAAATATAAAAATAAAAAGGAAAATGAAAAAGAGGAAAAGAGGAAAAAAAAAAAAAAAAAAAAAGGAAAGGGAAAGACAGGAAGAAAAAGGAAAAGAAAAATCCTGACAGTGTTCAGCCTGGAATCTTAACAAAATCAGTAAAAAAGCTGTGACTTCTTGCTACCAGTGGCAATACTGTTGACTGGTCTAGAGGGTACAAATATGGCTGGGAAAAAAGACAGAAGGGATGAGCAGGTTAAGGAATATTGGCTGATCTGTACTCGAAAAGAGCTGACAGCTTACTAATTAGTATTGCTTTTAAAAAACTCAGTCTCACTCAATAGGTGACCTGTACCTATTAAACATTTCTCTGTTGATTTGACAGTCAGCCATAATCATTAAGCCATGATTATAAAGAGCTATTTTCAACACTTTATTTTCCACAATTGTATAAGTCTTTATAAGGGCTGAGAAGAATAACGACCATCACTGAATCAACCTGAACACCTAAGCAAGCTGAACAAGTATCTCTGTATATGAACAAGCTCAAATACTTCTGACTGAGTAATCCCTGTCATGTTTGCAATCTAAAACTAAATCTAAAAGTAGGAAGAAGAAGGATTGATTTTTGATAAAGGATTTGGAACAAATCGTATGCATGTGTATGTTCACTGTGAATACTGTTTCAGGATTAGCAAGTACTTTTCATTGAACAAATACCAATACCGGAGGAGAAACCCAAAAATATCACGGAAAGAGTGCGCTTTTATTATTACAAGCAACATGAATACCCACCTGTAATGATGCATGTATGCAAAAAATGACCTTTAAGCAAATAAGATATGAGTAGCCTGACAGTCTACTCGTAAATTATGTTAACAATATATTGTTCAGTGCTAGAGAGTTTCACACAAATCATGCTACTGATGCTGTTTCTGTTTGCAGTGCTATATATATCAGCTTTATGCCCTAGCATTATTTAGGTTTATTTTGTTTTGTCTGGCTTTCCTCAGATGCTGTATATTATGGTATGGAGACATTTGCACTACCATTGCTAAGAAGCTCCTCAGTGGGCCCCTCTCAAGGTACTGCAGTTGTGCTGTGTTGCCATTGCCTTTTATGGGTTATTTTACCCATGCCAGTCTCAATTTCATCACCCCTGGGACCCAGATGAGAGACTTTATTCCTCCCAAGTGTTCATTTTCTGAAATAACAGTCTTAATAATACCATTAAAGCACGCGGTGCATCACCACTGCTGTTTGCAAACCATTTCACATTTGAAGTAGTCACAATGAAAGATTTCAGAGGATGGGGTCAACTCTTGGAAAATCAAACAATAATGCCACATGCACTCTTCCCCAGAAACTACCGCACATTTCTAATTCAGAGTGCTTTCTTTTGACTTTCCTTGCAGTAAAAGTCTGCGATTAAAATACTTGCCTCATTTCAGTATGCTTGTTTAGTTTCACAGGCTAAAAACAAATACGATTCCTGCTTCTTTCAAGGGCACTTTATTATTTTGACAGTTCTCAATCAACATCTCACATCAACAAAAGCAAAGCCCTAAGACAGGCATGTCCATCCCCCACTTCACAGTCACGCTTTAGTCATGCCATTGCTTTTGGCAATATGCACATTTGTGAACAATTATCGTCAAGGATGAAGTACAGGAAGGATAAAATTTCATCAAAAATCTCTGATGAGATCCCTTGAGAACTCACTATGAATTGCATCCACTGCCACCAAACCATCCTGATGTGTTAGTGTCACAGAAATCGGGCCACATAATCCACCAGTTTGATGGTTTTGCTGTTCTCATTTTTATGTTTTGATAATAAACATTAAAAATTAAAATAAGTATTATTACTTATATAGATTAAGTATATATTAGATGGTGGCTGATCCAAAAGTAATGTCTCCAATTTTATTATGTTGTCCCACAATATCAGAGGTGGATACAGGTGGGATGGCACTTTCTCACCAATATCCTGTCCCATGTTGTTGCTGTGTGACAAATGGAAGCAGAGGGGCAGTTCTGACAGAAAAGCATCTGACATGGAATTGCATATGAAGCAAATTCATGACACTGAATTCCCCCATGCAGAAAAAGTGACCCCATCTGACAAGCATCAATAGTTGCTGAACGTTGATGGGAATCAAACAGCAGATGAGAACACAGTAAAGACACGTGTATAAAGACACTGCTGAGTCATGGACTGAACCTCTGATTGATCACCTGAGGTGAGCAATGAGTCAGCCACAGGAGCACAGGTGAAGGTAATTCACCTGTGCTGCCTGGCTCAACCCCTCCTAGACCTATTTAAGAGCTGGCTACCAGTGGAGAAGCATCTTTTCTGGAGATCTGCTCTGCTGCAGTTTTGTAAGTGAGCCCAGGATAGGGGTAAGCTTTCTGTCTATTCTCTTTCTGTTATCATTATCTGCTTTGCCAAACTCTCTTGTTTATTTTGTAATTGTAGCATCTTAATATTAATTGATTATACAACATGTGTGGTGCATTTCAGCAGTGGCAACAGCTGGACACATCTGCTGGTGCAGATTTCTCTGAGTGCAGCACACAGGCTCTTGTTTGTTGTTGGTGAAAATGCACAGCAAATGAGGGCGACTATGCTGAGAAGTGCTTTGTGGCTGAGAGTCTGCTCTATTAAGTTGCAATATTGTGCTTTTCATATTTATTGTAGTTTCCATGGAGATAATTAGGCAGCATTACTTTTGGAGCAGCCTTCATATATGCAGCCCTAGACAATTCCTTTTCACACAGTGTGGCCTAGGTAAAACAAAAGGTTGGACACCCCTGCCCTAATAGTTACATGTGTGACACAGCACAGAAGGACACTCATCTAAATCCAGTTTTAGGGCAGAATACACAGCAAAGGAGTTGGAGGAAGAAATGTTGTCACTGAAACAGCCAAGAAGCCAGGAAAATCCTGCTGAAAAATGAGGAGTGTGCAAGGCAGCCCACACTCAGTAGACCTAAAATCACTGGATCAAGCTTGCTGTGCATCCTCACTTGTTGCTTTAGGAAAAACAACAGTGCAATAGCCAGATATCATCACACTGTCTTAAGAAATCAGGTGAGGTTTGGTTTAAAATAGATGCTGTTTCTCTGTGCATTCCTATTGTCTACAGCTGTTCATCTGTCATAAAACAGACATAACACTGATTGCAGTAAGTGAGACATCATTTCCAAGAGTCCATTTTAGCACTTAGAAAATCAAGACGGAGTTGTCAAGATTTCTTTAAAGTAATTTTTATAATAATAACAATTGCAAATACAGCTGTCAAATAAAAAAGGAGTACTTTTTCTGATCTGTTTTAATCTACAAATTACAAAAGGTGGGTCCAGTCTGTTAGTCGTTTTCATTTAGCAGAAAATGTGGATCAAAGTCATTTTTTTCTTAGGGGCCACAACAGCAAAGCAAGAAATATCTGCAAGAAGAGAATTGCTTCATCTCCCAATCTGTCATCAAAAGACACAAATCTGGTGCTGACGTTATTGATTTTTGAGCCTAAAACACTAAAAAAAAAAAAATCAGAGGTGAAAATTATTTTTTTAGAAATGTTTGAAAGTTGGACAACAGAACCTGTTGTGTAATATGCTGTAAATGGGGAAAAAAAATGCTGTAAATGGAGAGTGGATGGTCATCCAAAAGAGTGTATTATGTACTTTCTTACTTGAACACATAATAGGGGAAAGAATAACACACTACAGTTACGTTAGTAGTCTAATATTGCTACCTGTTTGTCAAGAGCTATCCTTGTAAAGCAGCATTTTAAATCATAATAAGAGCAAGACAGGTTAAAGGTGCAGCAGAGAGCCACTGCTTACATTCCCAGAGATTATTACTCAGGAAATAAATAAACATACAAAATATTCTGAATTTGACTTTCTATCAATAATCATAGCAGATAAATGCTGGATAGACATTAAAAATGATTTCCAACTAGGAAAAGCAATTATGTTTATGAAGTTAACATCAGACTGAGCTGCTCACAGGTGTAGAGGGTGTCTTAGGATCATAGAATAACGGATTAATTAAGGTTAGAAAAGAACACTAAGATCATCATCATAAGTCCAACCATCAATGTCAGCTGAAGGGACACGCAGAACGTTCAAACAGCAAGTCCAATCACTAGATGGCAGAATCTTCTAAATAGTTAAGTGTGATTTGTTATTTAACCACCTTTGGGAGAAAAGCTGGGCATTCTTTAGCAAGAGCAGTGCAGTTAGTTGTTCTGATCTTCATCTGTGCGGTAGACCATTAAAACTTTGTTGCTCAATCCAGTCACAACTTTTTATTATTTATTAGTTTTTCCCAGATATCCCTTCCATAGGAAAAACAAATAATTTTATGTTATATAAATTGTGAAGTTACAGTAGTAATTCCAGCTTGTATTTTCAAATGTGTCACTAGAGATTCACTTCACAAATATTACATCCTTATAAAATAGTTCCACAATGCACGGAGTTTGTTGGTAACGTTTGACTTAACAGCTCACAGTACTCATAAAACTCTGAAACGAGGAACAAGGGAATCTAACCAAATTTTGGAACCCATAAGAAAAATACAAGTTTTATTATGGTATCACATTTTTGTAGTGATATGAAAGTGAAAGCACATCAATTTGCACAGATGTGTAGAAACTGGGCAGAGCTTTATTCAGTTCTGCATTCCCATGTACCAGCTGCAAATGATAGAATGTGGGGTTATATGCATTTCTGAGGGTTTCACTATCTGTCTTAACGCATAAAACGTGCCTACCTGTGTGTATATACAGCTAGACCAGATTTTACAGATTGGAAAAAAAAAAAAAAAACCAACCCTTTGTGCCTTAAGCAATGTGTCAGAGACACAAGTAAGAGAAACCTCCAGGGCCCTGAAAGAACTGGCTGATGTTGCTAAGCCTGGAACTCTGGAAAAAGGGAAACACTGTTTTCATTTTTAGGAAAGGGTGACATGAAGATTGAGGAACTACAGGCCAATAAGCCTCACACCTGTGCCTGGGAAGATGATGGAGCAGATCCTCCTAGAAGCTATGTTATGGCACATGAAGAATGAGGTGATCTGAGACCCAGCATGGCTGCACCCAGGGCAGATTGTGCCTGACAAAACTGGCAGTCCACTATGATGGAATGGAAAAAGAAAGGTGACATCATCTACCTGGGATTTGACTGGGCCTTTGACAGGATCCTGCACCACATCCTTATCTCTATGTTAGGCAGATAAGAGTTTGAAGGACAAAGAGTTGGTAGGATGGTCACAATCAGAGTGTTGTGTCAGTGACTCTAGGTCTGGGTGGCTGGCCACAAGTGGTGTCCCCAAGAGTCCATCTTAGGACTTGTGCTCTTCAGCACCTTTATCAGTGACACAGACAGTGAAACTGAGCGACCCTCAGCAAGTTTGTACATAACATCAAGCTGAGTGAGGGGGCTTGTTCAGCCAGCAGGAGAAAGAACTCCAGGGAAACACTGCAGCTTTCCAGTACTTAAAGGGAGCTTATGAACAGGAGAGGGACTGAAGTTTTTGCATGGATAAGTAGTGACAGAACAACGGGGAATGGCTTTTAAAGTGAAAGAGGAGAGATTTAGATCAGACTTTAGGGGAAAATTTTTCGCTGAGAAGGTGGTAAGGCACTGGACCAGGTTGCCCAGAGAAGCTGAATGCCAGCTGAAGACATTCAGCTGAGTGGGTGCTTAGTCTTCTACTGGAATGAAAAGATAATGCTTTGGCTATTTTGGTCATGAATTCTAAATGAATTTATCAATTGTGTAGAGAACTGTATCATTATCATTTTATGTAGATGACAAAGTACAAGGCAGAATTAATGCAATTAATATATACACTCAAAAGACCATTCCACAAAGTTCAAACAGAAGCAAAACCAGAGGGCATGGATTTGACTTTAGGGGAGGGTGCTGACATTGAAAAATACCAACTTCCACAACAAAGAACAGAAGAGGGAGGTAAAGCTGCTATTGAAAAAACATAAATGATTGCTGCAGAATACTCAGTAGAGTTCTCTCTGGTATAGTCAAGTATTGCCTAATGCAGTGGAAAAATCTATGGACTTCATTAATTCATGTTTTAACAAATGATGCAGTGGTGTTTACAATACAATGAGTATATTTAGATTGTAGCTGCAGTACTTACAGACATGCTGCAAAATGTGGCACTTAAAAGCCTTCTACATCTCATTTAAGTTACAACCTTTCTAAACAGTTGACTAATCATTCAAGAAGAGCTAACATGGCTGAAATAATGACATTTACAAACATTTGTGTATAAAACTAATTACTTAAAACTTGTTTTGTTACATGGTGGAATTTTCCTGTTTGGCTGCACACAGCCTACAGATGCAACTTGGGGTACTAAAGACAAAGTTGTTTATTACATTTCTGTTGATCTGATAGCTCAGTACAACTAAAAGAGGTCAGTTTCTTCCCTTACTATAAATATCAGCTATATAACTATTTGTTTCTTCTTATCTGGCAAAATTAAATTATTTTAGCAATTATTTTAGTCAGACTGAAGCAAAAGTCAAAAAGAGAAGTCGCAGCCACGCAGCCACAAGACTAAAGGAAAGGTGAAAGGACTATCTATTCCAGTGTGGGAATTCACTACTTCAGCTCAAATGCATTTTCACAGAGAAGTCTTTATTATGTAAGTCAGTTAAAGGTACTCCAAAATCTCACTGCATGTAAGCTCATGAATCTGCAGTTCCTGAACCTCCAAGTTCGGTGCTGCACCTGCAGACTTTCTTGGAGACTCAAGTAACTATAAAATTAGTACTCTCATATTTGCATATGTTTTGTAATGTTCATTTGCAAGTTCAGAACAGTTCATCTTCTGCTTTTATAACATACCTAAGAAATATTGGATGCAGTAATAGTTCATTAACAGATAAGGAAGTGGTATTGACTGATTTCATCTTCCAATCACTCATAAGGTCTCCCAGATTCATGAGCTTAATGTAGGATTCTGAAGAGAAGAGCTACCAACAACGAATGAGGATTGCTTGAAACAGGCTGCCTGAGATAACTTGGCCCATGCAAGGCCATGAAATCAAGTGGGCTGCATTTAGGGTTATAGAGACAGCTGGGAGTTGTCCTTATAAGACAACCCGTTAGCATCTTCAATAGGTTGTGGAGATTTTGAGTTTGATTTTGCCAAGGTACTGTACAGTCTCCTATAATATCTGCTTAATCAAACTGGGACATCCACCTTGATGGGTGAACAGGTACATGCACCATGTGACTGTGTTTATAAATGTATTTATACAAATACGGCCATGTGAACACACAAATGCATGAATATAAGTTAAGAAATTGCAGAACACCATGGTACGTTCAGAGAACCAAGAGCTCAGCAAGATTTGAACTTCTAAAAATCATTTATTAACAACATATTTTGTTTAATGACTAGTTCTTATACTTTTCAATTAACAGTACTTAAAATTATTAAACATCGCTACATATAGAAAATGACTCCTCTTAAACACAATCTAAATTAGGTGTGAGTACATGGTATCACACAGATAATGTCATGCAGATTACATTGATGGTTTGCGATTCCTGGTTGTCTTAGGTGTATGAGATCAGGATGAGAGCATGGGAGCTCTCTGACAGCAATCAGAATTGCAGCATGCTATTCTATTTCTTTTCTTTCCTTGATCCCTGCTGTTTTTATGTTACCTAGCTTTATGCCTCCCAAGAGGGGGTACTCAATTGCTCCCGATACTACTTATTTTGTAGTGCTTTAGACATTTCAACTTTTTGTTGAAATACACAGGATGTCCTGTGTATTTGTAGTCCCTTGTGCTTGTTTTATTTTACAACTACCTGTTTTCTCACTGCCTCTTTTGTGTACCTAAAATATACATGCATCTTTGATGTTCACATCTCTCACCTAAGCATATGAAATATGCATATACTGTGACTTGCTAAGCCATAACATTTACAAGCAACATGTATGTCTTTTTTATACTGTTTTAGTATGTTAATATTTGGCTTTGAGGCAAAATCGTATTAATTATACTCCTATTTATGCATTTCTATTTTACATCCGGTCCCTTCTTTGCTACAAGTAGCACAGTGTTCAAAAACTCTTGGCAAAGAAGCCCAGAGGAGAGCAATTTCATCTTATTCTGAAGAGTGAATATTCACAAGATATTCTTAGATTAATATCACCTGATGCTAGTTCATACCCCTCTGGCTTGGCTGATACTCATCAGCTACAGTAGAGGGACATGCAAACTGAAATTAGTAGACATACTCTGAACCACAGCAGTGGATAGATTTATTTACAATATCTATTGTAAGGGGAAATTCTAATTGCATGAACAGGTAATTGGATGATATGGCACAGTATCATAGATTTCAGAGAGTATAATGCTCCAGTTCTGCAACCTCTGTTGAATGAAACACTGTCATGCCATTATTTTTACAGTCAGTTTTCAAATCTGGTCTTTCATTCCTAAGCTATCACACCCTAAATTTCGTGATGACATGGAAAACTCATTTCTTTAAAAATAAAAGTCCAATAGTTACAATTCTTAAGCCCAAACACAAATGAAATAACAAGATCTCCAAATCTCTCTAAATCTTATTTTGGAACTCCTGGAACTTGAAAGTTCACTGGGTGTCCATCTGTTGTGCAGCGCTCTGTCACTCCATTTTTGAATCACAGCAAGTGTAAACGCAAGAGGGGAAGGATCCCTCAGCCTAGAGGCTTTCCCTTTGCTAACCATGCTTTACTTTGGATATTTTTTTAGTGAATACTTATGAAAAATACCTGCCTTATGGATTTACTCAACGTGATAAGCAATGAGTGAAGTACATCCTGCAATATCTCAGTTCTCCAGGGCTGACCTCAATGAATATCTTATGCGAATACGAGCTGTTGTCTTCAGACATATTCCTTATTCCAATAGGAATTAGGTACTAAGGATAAATAAGGATAAATAAAACTTTATAATGTTTTTTAGAACAGCAGAGGTAATGCTACACGGATCAGTAAAGCCATGTGGATTCATACAGATTATGCAGTAGAATTTAGCAAAAAGCACCAAGCCAATAAATGAAACTTTGACTGTTAGCTCTAATTGGCTAGACTGTAACTTCTTGGAGAGAGTAACAGATGAATTTGCTGATCTAACAGTTTACAGTGACTTCTGTAGCACATCTGCAGACCAGAGTCAATAGAAAATTGCTCCATGTGGAAGCTGGGCCACCAGTCCTGGACTGTAATAAGTAACTGTCAGAGTGAGTCATCCTCTTCTACTGAATCCACCTTGCTAGTCTGACATGAACATGAAGTGCACATAAACTACAGACTAGATTAAACACTTTGAAATCACAGTCAATGTGCTATATACATCCTCTGCTGTCAATAAATTTAATATTCCTCATAATATACCAGTGGGCACATATTTCAGAAGCATCTTCATATAAATTGAGTGAAATTTTGGCATTTTATGCTCTTGGAAATCTTAACTAAAAATCGTAAGTCATAAGACAGACAAATCTTTATAAAAACAACAGATCTTTCTCTGAACAACACTACTTGAACAATATCCAAAAGTCCCCTATTGTAAGAAGTTTCTGCATTAATTTCAAACTGAACTAACAAAAAAAATAGTGATTAAATATTTAATATTCTAAAGCTTTAAACTAGCATTTTTCATTTATCCCATTAAAGAAAGAGACAAAGTTAACTGGTTATGATAAAACAGCATAAATACGAGAAATAAAAAACCGCTGTGGCCCAAAGCTACAACAAAAAGAAATACGAGTTTCCATCCTCCAACAAACATAAGTGGAAATATGACATCACTATGTCAGTTACTCAATTTTGGCTGCAGACTAAGCGCAGCACTTCCTTATTTAGTTTAGGAAAAGCATGTAAGGAGAATTGGACATCAGGTCTAAAGGTGATGCAAATACAATCAGAAGTAACGTATTAGTCAATTACATTGAAAAAAAAACCTGAGAGTAGGAAGGAGAAAATGAAGTAAGAAGTGAGGATGAAGATATTTGCAACAATAGCAACCGATATATCATTTCTTTCCAGCTGAGATCTGAGAATTTCACTAAAGCTAATGTGAAAAGTAGAATGTGAAGCCACGTCCTACATTGGATGGGCCACCATGTATAGATACTGTAGATCCCCACTCTCTTAGGTGAATCCATCCACTGCTTAAAAAAAAAAAAAAAAAAAAGAGATTTAAAGGTTAGTGAGATCTTCAAAAAGAACTTACCTTCTTCCCATAATAAAACAAAAAGGAAGAAAAGCAACAAGAGAAGTGGTCTCTTAAAATACTGAAATTAAATAATTGAGGAATCCCTAGTAGTGAAAGAAACATTAGAAATGCGAGTTTTACAACACTGTTAGAGCACTGTGCTAACTTGCCCTATTTGTCAAAAAATGCTTCCACAAAAGCTCAGAAGGTGTTTAGCACACTGATAAAGCAGCTATAAACAAGTGACAAATTACAGCTGCCCAAGCCTCTGGAAGATACACATGCAGTTTGTTGCACTTTGACAATTGCTTCTGTGGCCAGCCAGTTTGCTATAAAGGGTTTAGAAAAGCGTTTTTACAGGGGAAAGACATTAACAACACCAGTGCTGCAGAGCTGCAGGAACAGCACTGCTACCTACAGAGGTGACCATACAAGCAGGAAGAAATGCACTGATTGTGAGAGACTTTGAAGGCATCACCCCCACTAAACCATATCCCTTAGTACAACATCTAAACAAACACAAAGGAGGGAAGCCACCACTATGCTGAGAAACAGCCTCCTCTAAATGCAAAGAACACAGAGAAAACACTTACTGGGAGTGTTAAGAGAAAGAAAATTAGATAGATATGAGTGGAGTCGCCATTCATGTTCTGGGAGAACTGGGAGCATGGGCTCTGTCTCCTGCAGGCTACTAATCACCTTTTAAAAGACACACTCCAGATAAATGGAGGAAGGTAACAAGTCTATTTAGAAAGCTCACTCATATAACAATATCATAAACTACTGAGGCTGTTACTCACTCTCTTCAGGTGTAAAAATAGGTTACGATTTCCACCACAGTAGCCAAAAGACATTCAGATGTGAATCCGCACTGTCAGAAGAGATGAATGTGTAGCATAAGGGAGACCATAATCTCCACATAGAGCTGAAAATGTAGACAGTCTCCAACATAAACCAAAAGGGATAGGATGGTGTGCAATTATTATCACCATTTTTCAGGTAAGTGATACGTTAGTATTCACAGCTCATGTTCTCAAAAGGGAAGACACAAGTTTCAGTGATCCCAACATGATCAATTCCTGTTAAAAACGTGTGTCCAGAACTGGTTAAGTGTCACAAAACCTTTCTCAAAGGGAAAACTCATGTCTACCCATTTTTAAACAGAATTTAATGGCTTGGCTAGGTTAAGCCAGAGCACTCCTCTGAAATAACCAGACAGTTTCTCAAGATGCTCGACAGCAGCACTGATAAATGAACAGCGAGCACCATACAGCACAGCACAAAGCCCAGGGGCTGCCACAGGGATACTGTCCAAGGCTTGGTAAGGCAGAACCTCTTGGGAAGATTGACAACAGACTACTCTTGAACCACAAGCATTCCCAAACCATTATCCCCATTCCCCGTGGCATCCTCCTTGCCCTCTCTTCGACTCACTCCAGCTCACACAGGTCAGGATTTGTTCTGCAGACTTCTTAAGTTTCAAGACTGCACATTTTTATTTATTTTTCTTTCTATTCACATTCACACTTCAGTCATGAAGTTTATTATCAATTTGTAAGCCATTTAAATGCATACACTTTTATAAATGTGCTTAAATAGGTGAAAATTTTTATCTGTATTTCCTATGTATAAAGGTAAAAATAGTTTATGTCGGTAAATACTTGTAAATTTTAAATATGTGTATGTGTAAAGATGTAGGTCACACTAACCATGTAGGTGTAATTACATAGGTAATGCCTCCCATTTATTTCCATGAAAACTACAACAAATACAAAGAGCACAATAGCACTACTTAATAAAACAAATTCTTAGCTACAAAAAAGTATTTCCCAACACATCACCACAATTAGCTTAGCGTTTTCACAAACGACAAGCAAGGGCCCGCATGCTGCACTCAGAAAAACCTGCACCAGCAGAGAGCAGCACTGCTGTCGTAGCAGCGCTGCAGGAACACCACCCACACCTCACTGAGCTCTCATCCATAGAATTATAGACTCCTTAGAGCTGGAAAGGCCAACTGAGGGCCATCTAGTCCAACTCCCCTGCAGTGAACAGGGACACCACAGCTACATCAGGTTGTCCAGGGCCTGATCCAGCCTTGCTCTGAAAGCCTCCAGGGATGGAGCATCCACCACATCACTAGGTAACCTGTTGCAGTGCCTCACCACCCTCACTGTAGAAGGTTTTTTTTTTTTTTTCCTTATATCTAACCTCAATCTACCTTCTTTGAGCTTGAAGCCATTTCCCCTTGTCCTAGCTCCACAGACCCTGATAAAGAGGCTGTCGCCTTCTTCCCTGTAGCTCCCCTTTAGTTACTGACAGGCTGCTCTCAGATCACTCCATTTGCAGCCTTCTCTTCTTCAGGCTGCACAGCCCCAGCTCTCTCAGCTTGTCCTCACAGGAAAAGTGTTCTATTCCATAGATCACTTTTTTGGCCCTCCTCTGGATGCACTCGAACAGGTCTACATCTCTCCTATACTGATGACTCCACATCTGGATGCAGTGCTCCAGGTGAGGTCTGACTGCTCAGAGCTTGACCTCTCTTGACCTGCTGGTCACGCTGCTTTTGATGCAGCACAAGATACTGTTGGCTTTCTGACTGTGAGTGCACAGTGCCAGCTCATGCCCAGCTTCCCACCACCACTACCCCAGCTTTTTTTCAGCAGAGCTGCACTCAATTCCTTCATTCCCCAGTTTGTATTAGTAATGGGGGTTGCACCAGCCTAGGTGCACTTGGATTTATTGAACCTCATGAGGTTCACCTGGGCCCACTGTTCAGCCTCTATAGGTCCCCCTGGCATTCCATCCCCCTGGTATCCCATGGCTTAGTGTCATCAGCAAACTTGCTGGTGTGCAATCAACCACACTGTGAATCTCACTGATGATGATATTAAAGAGCATTAGCCCCAGCATCGCCTCCTTGGGGACACCAATTTCCATTCAGACATTGAGCCATTGACCACCTCTCTCTGGACTCGATAATCTCCGTAAGTGTTCATCAACACTTGCTGAACATCAATGGATGCCATTTTTTTCCACATGGAGTGTAGAAAGGTGTGTTCAATGACTCATCTTTGCTTCATAGGCACTTCCATGTCAGGTATCATTTTATTAGACTGCCTTTTCCGTGCAATTTGTCACACAGCAACAAAATGTAACAGAATACTGGGGGGGGGGAAGGGGGAGGAAGGGGAGGAAAGGGAAAGGGGTGGAGGAAGGTTCAACTTCTATTGCATGCAACTAAAATACACCTCTGACATCATGGGCAATCATAATAAAATAGGAGGCATTATTTTTGGAGCAGTCTTTGTGTGTTTGTGTCTATAAGAAGTGATCACACATACACGTGTATCTCTGACTATATGTATATCTACTTATGCATAACTATATCTTGCTGTATAAGGGCCATTGAGATACTTCTGGGCTAAAGACAGCAAGGTCTGCAGCAGAGAATCAGCCCCAGGCAGTCCTACAATCATGTGGACTACGGCCATCATAAATAACAGGGCTAGGACAGGAAAAGGACTTCCCATAGGAGCATGGGGAGACTCTCTGAATCATCACTACTCTTTGTTTCACGTTCATATTATTAACCAATATGGTTATTTTCCTTTTTAGTCTTGCATTTGTGCCTAGAGTCAACAATTAAAGTAGGAAAAAATTACTCAAACGAGATCTGTAACAGGATCCTTATTCTAGTTAGAAACTAAACAGCCAGATAATTCTTTATAAAGGGTAGGACTGAAGATGCTGAGTACTGTATTCATGAAAAACCCAGACACTTAACGAAGAAACCAAGGGTTTCCCTCAAAACAACCTACCCAAATTAAAATGAGAAAGTAAAACAAAACCAAAACATTATGTCTACACACAGTGGCTTCTCCAGAAGTAATGCCTCCTATTTTATGATGATGGCCCATAACATCAGAGGCAGATGTTGGTGGGACAACAGAGGTTGAACCTTCATGCCTATATTCCATTACATTTTGTTCCTGTGTGACGAATGGCAGCAGAGGGGCCTTCTGACATGGAAGTGCATATGAACCAAAGGTCTGTTACTGACAAATTATATTTGAAATTATTATTTTGCTAGAATTATCCTAAGATCAGAATATATGGTTAAGTTCTTTATCCTGTATTTTGTTGGACACATAAATATTAAGTTCCTGACTGCCACAGGTTTCCACAAATTAAATTATAAGAGTCCCACTGTGCTAATTCTCTCATTTCATTGTCAAACTTGAACTGTATAATTGCCTGTACAATATGTATATGCAGAGCTACCTTGAAGTGTATTACTAAATCAAAGCTGATGTATAATTAAAACACGTACTAACAACTGCTTCTACATAACTCACTCGTAAGTTCTTTCCCAGAAATAAAAGTCATGCCATGCATTGTTTTTTCCTGAAAGTAAGAAAACCATTATATTCACATTATTCTACAGCGATAGTGCAGAGCAAATTGCTTCCTCTACTTTCACTTCAATTTTGCAGTCCTCTTCAGAACAAAAACACCACAAACTGAAGTTCTGTATTTATTTCCTGTAATGGTAATATAAATACCTTGAGGCACTTTTCCAAGTCTTGTCTAGTGGTGTAGGACTTCTTGGAGTTTAAATGCACATGCCAGATTTTATCCAGTTCGGAATTAATTTCAAGTAGATAAATAA
Source organism: Centrocercus urophasianus (assembly GCF_019232065.1). Lineage (NCBI taxonomy): Eukaryota > Metazoa > Chordata > Aves > Galliformes > Phasianidae > Centrocercus > Centrocercus urophasianus. The sequence continues at coordinate 1,605,714 of NW_024884733.1, read as the reverse complement.
AGTACTAAGAAAAAGTCATATTCTTCTTCCTCCTGCTTTAGACAGTCACTCTGCCTAAATTAAGTACTAGGACAAGGATGGGATACCTTGCATTTTCATATACAGAAGCCATCTACCATTTACTACCTGGATTTTTTTGGTATTACATTATTTACATTAACACACTACATTAAAGGCATACCTCTAAGACATTTTCCTTGAAAAAAGGTACATTTTTCCTTTATGTTACATAAAGTTTAATTAGGGTATTTAATTTTGAGGGTTTTATCTTTCCATTTGAAACTGCAGTTTAATACCATAGGTTACCAATAGCATTCTGATTCTGTATTCAACTCACTTCTACACAAACAAAAAATTGTAGTAATTTCTTTGAAATCCTGAGAAGGGTTCTGATAGTGAATGATACATTATTCCTAAAAAAAAAAAAAAAAAAAAAAAGGCCTCTACTACCACATTGAGGGTATACTAATACTCACCACATAATAAGCTTCCACAGAGCTGGTAATTTTAGAGTCAAGTTCACATTATAAAGTTCAAGCTTTATTTGTTTCTTATTATTTTATTGATGAGTAATTTTCCTATTATGCTGCTTATCCTTTACTGTCCTCTATGTTTATAAAGCAAACATCTATTTCTTGAAACACAGGTCTTTCAACCACCTTCTGGCCATCATGCACATAGAAGTGTCAGTCGTTAGGCTGAAAAGGCAATTTTCAGCAAGAAATGTGAACACATACGAGCTTCAAAAAGCCAAATGAAGACCTTTGTGGTACTGCTAACCTTGTACATATTTTTAAAATACAGAGTGTCTACCTAGGTACAAAGTGAAAAAAAGTAAAATCATTACATCTTACAACATTTAAGGCATTATTTGTTACCTGATAGCTTTTATTTTTTTTTTTTTTTTTTTAGTTAAATCAGGATCTTATTTTTACATTTATGCATCCATTTTGAAGAAAACAATTGCTTGCTCTGCCAGAGTGCATATTTAAGATCAATGAAAACCATGCAAACCACAGGCTTTAGTCTGTCATAAAATATAAAATTAAAGAGGGAAACATCAGTGAAAACATCAATTTCTCCAGGTCAGAAATATTCTGACTGAAGCTTGTACAAAAGCTTTGCATTAATATCCTCCAGTGTTTGAATTTATCCAATGAAATAAAATATGCAGAAGGGGCCAATTTCAAAACCGTGTGAAAGACAAACCAGCTCTCTTATGCAGGAGAGCCAAAATGAGACACTGAAAAAAAAAAATAAAAAAAAATAAAAAAATCAACCAGTAGTGTGCTATATGCATGTAAAGAACCAATAAGCATAAAAAAACCAATAATTCTATGATTATTTCTCTTGTAAGTATTTGTTTACAATGTCAGACATTTTAAGCCATTCTGCTTGCATTACAGAATCTACCTGGAAATGGCACAAATAGAAGTAAATTTAACAACAACACTAAATTTGTATATAAAGACTATAGTGGAATACAATTTCTGATCTTTGTTGAGCCAATTGTACACAGTCTGATGAGTTACTTTGCTAATTTATAGTTAATAACATTGAACTAAAATAATAAAGTAACCTGCTGGTAGATAGTCTTTTTTTTTCCTCTCATTCAGAGATACAAGAGGACATAGGAAGAACAGTCTTCTAAGTTCTGAAGAGCAGCCCTGAAAGTCTCCTCACAACTCCTCAATCTGCCATTTAAATAAGTTGGTTGCTTATGAACTGTATATTAAAGTCATCCTCCACTTAACATATGCTTCTCCATTTCCACCTGATCTGTTACAGAATGCTCCGCAGCTTGACACACACCTTGTACACACAGCCCAGCAGTAGGAACTGTAATGCTGCATCCCAGGGCACTGCAGAAACTTACACCAAGTATTTAATCTACATTTCTTCAAGTAGTCTAAAGCTTGAAGTTGCCAGATCCCTTCTCTTCTGAGTTTCCACATTCCCGTCTGCCACCTTCCCCCCTCTGAACCAATAACTCTCTGACACTGATTTCCATCACAGTCCAAAGTTTGCTGTATGAACCATCGAGACCAAAAAATACTGATCACATCTGAGAACATCAATAGCCTGTGTTTTGGTCACTCCTCTAGAGGAACACAAGCTGATCTCCTCAGGCAAAGGGAAATATGAACCAAGTTTTCAGGAAAGGTACAGCAAATCAGTGAGATGACTTCTGTATGTGAACTACCCTCACTCACATAAGATATGAACAAACTTCTAATACTGAAAACAGCTAGTCCTAACCAGCTCCTTCTAACCTCAGGATATAGATACCAACCAGGTAACAGACTTTTGATATGTCTTGGATTGCAAGAGCCATGCATATAAGTTGTAACCGTAAGGTAAGAATGAATTTCAAGTTTGTGTTCTAACTGTAGCCACATTATATACATATAAACACTACACACTTAGTCACCTCCTGGGTAATCCCAAGACTCCCCAGGGAGACAACAGGCTGACTTGAGGCAATCGGCATCTTCTCGGGTTAATAAACTGCAGACAAAGAAGGCAATTGAATTCCTGCCACCTTCAGAACAAAGCCTTTGAAGCACCATCCCTAACAGCAAATTAAGGTAGCCCCAGAGATTCTGCTGCCAGATCCTGCACAGCATGGGTTGACAAAGTATATATTCTTAAATGTATATATACGTACATGTGAGCATATAGCTAAACACTTAGAACTAGTATTTATTCCATTAAGCAATTAAACTCATCAAATGCCCGTTAAGCAAAAACATCACACGTGATAAACAGCCTGATAACTAATGGGGGGCACTGGAAGGCCACAACAACTCCTTCTACTAGGACTGGGAGCACATTTACAAAAGCATTTGTTAAAACATAGTTTAGAAAGCAATAGAGAAGAAGGTAGCTCACCCCTTCCAAAGGCTGGTACTATCTCTAGGATACAGCCACCAGATAGAGATGCTGCTCTCTCAGCTGCTAACTCTTAAATGAGAGTGAGAAGGGGTAAACCTAGGGTGTATCCAGTCACTCAGGTGTATTGCTTGCACATGAGCTCCCTGGGTTAGCCACACCTCCTCACCTGATGCTCAACCAAGGGTTGAGGCAGTGGTCCAGCAATTCCCATACACTTCATCTTCCAAGAAATATGATACTGAAAGTATTTTGGATGACTTCTGTCCTGGTTTCAGCTGAGACACTGTTAATACCATACTGATGTTTGGCTGTTGCTGAGTGATGGGTGCACACCTGTGGTGGAGCTGGGCCTTTCCATTTTCCTTTTCTGTCTTACTGAAGAGTTTTTATCTCAACCCATGAGTTCTATTTTGTATCTAATTCTATTCCTTATCCCACTCCGGGAGGAGTGAGCCAACAGCTGTGTGCTGCTAAGCTGCCTGATGGGTTAAACCACTACAACTTGGCAATTTATTACATGTTATTTCATCTAATATCACACATAACTGTAGCAGATTCTCATATTCAACCTCATTAGAAACTTGGGTACATTTTATAAATCAGAGCATGACTCATTCTTTTGAAATTAAAAAAAGACTTTTATGGACTGTTTTCACATTAAAAAAAGAAAGTGTTATTTTTCCCCGTCTAATATTATATCTAAAATTAATCTCCTCCAGGCAGCCCAGTACTCAGGCTTCTTCCTTAACAGACTACTTAAAACTCAGGATAGAATGTAATAATGTTCTGTTACCTATTAGAAGGGAACGAAAACAATTCACAAATACTGATTAATAGGCTTTAGTGTTAATTTTCAAATGAAATTAGAAATTCTTAAAGGTATACCCAGAGGCTGAGTGTCAACAGAATCATAAAAACCTGTTTCAGTGCATTGGTTGCAAAGATACTTGGGGGAACTTTTTTTTTCTTTTTCTAAGGGAGTTTGGGTTGATACAGTAATAGAAACCATGACTGTTTTTCTACACCTGTGTAGAACACCCCAAAAGTAATGTCACCAATTCATTTCCATGGAAAACCAATTAAAAAAAAAAAAAAAAAAAAAAAAAGAGCACAATAACAGCATTTGATTCAGCAAATTCTCAGCTACAATACATTATCTTACAACACAGTCACCACCATTAGCTGTTCATTTTTGGTAGCGATGAACAAGAGCCTGCAGGCCATGCTCATAAAAATCTGTACCTGCACAGGTGACCCACTTTTACCACTGCTGAAATGCACCACCCACATCTCACTGTGCACACTTCCATTGATTGGCCTCCATCAACATTCAGTAAGCGTTGATGAATGGCAAGAAGGTTCAACCTCTACTGCCATACCACCAACAACTGCCTCTGATGTCATGGTGCAACATTATAAAATAGGAGGCATTACTTTCAGAGCTGCCATCTTAATTTCAGCTGCCCATAATGACACTGGCAAATAGAAGCTTACTTTTCTCTCCCTTCCTATCATTTTATAATCTCCCACAAGTCATGCATTAAATTGTTATATGAGTCAGATCCTCTGAACTCAAACTTTAGAAGATACTGTTGAAAACACAGGCAGGCAACCATTCCCAGCAGTGTTTAACCAAAGAAGCATACAGTCACAGTACACAATCTTATTTTTTAGAGAGCTGCATGTTGGAGTCTGAAATTAATGTGGGATTTAAGCATAACAAGTATGAAGTAGCCACTCTTGTAAAATGGTAAGGCAAAGCAAAAGGCCGTGAAAGACTTGCAGCTGGTGACAACATGCCATATTACAGTCTTTTGCTCTCTGCATTAGACTGTGATGAGTGAAACGAAGTCAAAATTGCCTTCCTCCAGATAGCATAGCTGCAATTGGTTGGCTCCTTTTGTTTGATAATCAGAAAATGTTTACACTGCATCTCTAGTCATCTTTAGTTTGGACCAATAGCAGTGGAACCAGGAGAGGTCTTCTATTTGGAGAGTGTGGGGCCTATGCCAATTTCATGCAGAACAGAAGCTTTTCTGGAATTCTCACCTGGTGTTGTGGACAGAACTGCTGAATCCCAACAATACAGCATTGTTCCTGTTGAAATATCAACTCCCTGAGAAAGCAAAAGAACATCCACCATCCTTAATCTGTTGAATCCCATGCGTGTTTGCGTGTGGTTCATTTCTGTTTCTTTTAAATAGCCAAGACATGAGTTTTTGTTTTTGTGTGTATGTGGTTTGTTTTGTTTTCTTTGTTTGTTTCTTTTTGTTTATTTGTTTGTTTTCTTTTTTTTTTTTTTTTTTTGTTTGTGTTGTTTTTGCCTTACCAGAACATTAAAAATGGTGGAAAAAAAAAATATACCGCTTTTCTCCTGAAATACTATTTTCCACCTGGGTTATGACTTCCATTTCATCAGTTTTTCTTAACAAAACACATACGGAAAAAAAGATTAAAACAAAACATTCATCTCTAATAAGGGAAAAGGCGGTTCAACCAATTGAAGATTGCTTACCCTTTCCCAAATCCCCTGGGAAGTTAGGAATCTAATCTTCTCAGAGGGTCACATTTTCATTCTCCTTAAGAGTGCTGCAGAGGCACTGGACAGACCCTACACCTTGAATCTCACGGGACTGTGATCCTATGAAAGGCTTTGTCCAGGGAGTTGCTTTTCTCCAGTGCTGAGCCTCATCACCATCTGCTTACAGCAGCTTTTAACATCTTCAGTTCAGGCCATAGTACCATATTTTTATGATGTACCTTCCAACGCATGGAGTCAACATTTTTCACCCAGAAAAAGTCAGTTGGAATCGACCTCCAAAGACCATCTAGTCCAAAAGATATTGATTTGCTTACATGTATATGTAAACATTACAAAAATTACACAGCATTTAAATTTCATTTGAAATCACTAAAGAATGGTTAAGTGCAGAATGGACACTTTCAGTAGTCCCTCCCCATATCTTAGGGTTCAGGTTTTGTTTTTTTTTTTTAAACAGTAAATAATTCAATTTCTGTACTTCAGTTAGAGTGAGGACAAGCTGCTGAACCTCAGGCATCAAATGAATTACTGATTTAATAATTACTCCTTAGACACTCATAATTCTTCAGTGCTACATTTTCAACATACTGTGAACTTCCTACCTATCTCATAAAAAATGGTTCAAGATGTTGATTGCACTTAATATCTAACTTCACACTTCCTACTGAAAATTAATTAAATCTATAATGGTTTCTCCCACGGAAACACTTTTGCACAGAAAACATATCTTAATGGTAGCTTAGTGGAAAATTTATCGAGAAATTTTGCATCAGTAAACAAAAACCATGGGCTGAAAATTATTCATGTACACAAGCCTAAAAAGAGGGAAAAGGACTTTCAAATTGATCTAAGTTTACAAATATTTATCAGTTTAAAAAAAAAAAAAATGAATAAAACATTTAAAAGCTTAAATTGGGCAACTCATCTCTTCCATCTCTAACTGTAGCATCTTCAAGAATCTGATCTTCAGGACAATGAATGCAAACCAAACACAAATAAAGGACAGATGTAAAATATCTTTCCCTCAAAATGCAGGATGGTGCCAACTCACCCGAAAGAAAACTATATATTAGGTAGAGGGCTATAGGAAATAATACATGGTGCTGTTAAATTAAAACAAGTAAAGAAAGCATTAGGATGTAATAGAATCATAGAATGGCTGGGGTTGGAAGGGACTTTAAAGATCATCTACTTTCAACTCCAAGCAAACCGCACATAAATATAGCTGGATTATCATCACTCTAAAAGGGTTTCTTCAGAGGTCTTAGAATAATTAATTTACCTATACAAATACCACCAGAATGCACTTCATATTAAATGTCAGAGAAAAACCTCATGTTTCTGTTCTCATTCACTTATGAATGTGCACAAACATTCATAACATCACCTCCAATCTGTTGGAGTGCAGGACAGGCTGACCTTCAGACTCAGTTTGCTGTTCTTTAGTAAACAAAAAATTTTTGTGAGCCTGGAAGCTATTTCTTCTTTTTTGCATTTCAAGACCAAAGATCCAGCACAACAAAATTTTCACACGGAATGCACTGTATAGAAAAAAAATAGACACAAAACCCAAAAACCAATGGATGCTGAAGTCTGACATCCTTTCCCTACAGATACAACTCCACCTGGATTTTGACATCCCTAATGTCACGGCGTCTGCAGTGAGCAAGATCTTCATTATAACTGTGCAGCATAGGTTGTTCATTGATTTGAGGACTACCTAAGAGAATTATCAATTTAGATGCCATGGAGAATTTACACTCAATACTAGGCCTACATAAATACAGTTCCTTACCGTCTCTTTCTTTCTGAACCACACTACCCAGCCACAGCTTTCTCTGTCTCTCTGGCCAGCTCAAAACCACCAGGAGCTGACCAGTTATGCAGATCAGATAGATTATTTTCATGGCTTTTACCACTACCACCTTTTGCATCACCTGCTGCTCTGTATTTGCAGAGATCTTCACAGAATTTGAAACAAAGCAAAACAAAAGCACACACATGCCAAAAAAGCAAATAAAAACCCCAACAACTTGGGTAAATGTAAATTAAACATCTATAAAGCGTTAGATAATGCAGATGTCAGAAGTAAGACACCTTGGAGATCACCTATTTAATTCTGAAATTCTAAAATACTAAGGAAATCTGATTGAGAGATTGTTGCCTTACATTCAGACATCTCCAATCGCTCACATATGCTTTACTGAACTATTCCAGCGTGAATATGGCAAAGAATAGAGAGCATGATGAAGAAATTTTCATTTCTAAATTTCCAAAAGGAGCACTGGTGGTAGTCACAGACCACTGAACTAACCATTAAACATACAAAATGATGACAACAGAACCAATCCTTAACATTTTATACAGCTAACTGAAATAAAGATTGGGAAAATAATAAAAGATCAATTGAAAGCAAGGGTATAAACGTTAAGCTAAACGATTTTTTCATCATTCAGACTTACATAAAAGACCAGGTCTTAATAACCATCGGGTATTTTCCTTCATGATTAGCATCTCGTTATCAAAGCTCATGAAAACTTCTGTCCCCTAGCAAATGATAGGGGAAAGGGGTAAAATTTAGATCTTTCCATACTATTACAAGATCATATTTTGATGAAAAAATATAATTACTATAACTATTTCTGAAATGACATAATATACATTCATTTGTAGGTTTCATGAAGGTTTTGAAGATTGAATAAAATAATTAGTATAGTTAAACATGACTTTGATTATTTGAACTGCACAGTAACAAAAATACTTGGATAGCAGAATAGTAAAAGATAAATAAATCTCCTGTAGAATCTCTAAAATTTTTTGATAGCTTATGATGTTCTACAGGCACATAAATGTACTTCACTGGTTCATCTGTACTGATAACTGTGATTCTCTATGAGAAAGCACAATTTACACGATTTACCTCTTCTGACAGGTGGCACAGAATTTCCTGTGCAGAAGGTTAGATAGACCAAAGAGCTTAATAGCAAGAAGATCTCAAAATTTTCAGAGGCAGCATTAAAAAAAAGCCATGCATTCATTGCAGTTACTAAGATACTACTTGCCAGTCTAGTATTTAGAAAATAATAATGAAATAACACTAAAAAAAATCTGTGATTTCAAGTAGAAAAAAAGTTCAACTCCAATTAAAGTCTTATGTTGTCATATCAGATTTTTTAATCATTAAATATGAAACATGCTGCATCTAGCATACTTGCAAAATGAAAAAGAAATGTGCCATCATCTGTCTATAAAACTGATCTCTCTTTGGACACACTTGACTAAATGTATATTTTACTTTAAATATCAATATTTTGAATGATATATTTTTTCCAATCTGTTTCAACGTGAAATTTTAAAACACAAAATATAAAGACTGTGGATCTATCTATGAATATTTTAGAATATTATAGAATACCTTTGAGAATACTACTGGAACTGCCAATTGAAAATGTTTGAAGCCTGAATTTGGTGACACCGTGCATTCTTCCATGTCAAAAAGCCAGCCTATATGGATATCACTCTGTGAGAGCAGTGATCTCACTGGAATAGCAATTAAATCTTATACCTAGAGGAGTTCCCAGGGCCTGAAGCCACCTAGATTGTAATCTCCAATGCAAACAGGGCATGTAAATTTACTGATCTTCTTGGGTACGATTAATCTCCTGTGGCCAACAGTTACCCAAATAAAACCTTTAAAAGGGTCTTATTCAATTCTGCCTTTACAGGTTGCCCCAGAAGTAGATATTTACCAACTACCATGCAACACAGAGAATACAGCATCGTCAATTAATCTGCAGCTAGCCATCCAGCAGTCTATTAACAACAAAGAGGACACCCAGTAAAATTTCATTACTAGTCAATATGTGGCACTTGCTGCTTGTGAAGGAAAATGACCACTATTTTCTGTCTTCTTTTTTTTTTAATGGGTTTTATTGAAAACCCATTATTCTAAAACTAAGCAAATCTGAAGGCCTTAAGAAAGGTAAAACCTTGTATATAAATTTGATTTCACATATAATGAAGGCTTAATTCTAAAAATTTGTTTGAGTATTGAAAGGAATAATTTTGAATTGGAGTGAAATATTTATTTATAATGTAGAAAACAATACAATTGTTTTGTTAAATATATTGGAGTAAAATTTCTTCCATTCTTTTAATAAACAAAGAGCATTTATGTGTATTTTGCAGCCCATAAAAAGGTTAAGAACATATTATTTTCTCCAGCCTGTAATTGCTGAGAAAGACATCACCCTTTAATATCTTTTGCCACAAAATTCCCTATATAGATTATGGTGTAAAACCTAAAGATTATTCATATGGAATAGTTGGGTAGCCACAAAAGGGTTTAATATCTCCGATTCTAGGTCAGGTGATATTCCTTAGACAGCCTTGTTGCTGATGCTTTGTCCTCAGCTCTTCTGGGTGCATCCTCTGGAAACCACCTCTAAAAACTTCATTTTCTCTGCTAAAACGTAGAGGTATTTTGTCTACATTTTAAGAACCAGGAGTTGTTGGAGTTAAAAAAATACCAAATTCCCTGAGAAAGCAGTTTTAAAAGAGTATCTTTGGTCTAGTTTGCAAGATTTTATCCTATGGCGAGAGGGTCAAAAGGGTCAAGTCCCTAAATTGGCTCAAATTGAGCAACTGCAGAAGTTAGTTTCAGATATTAGTTCCACGTCTTAAACGTGTAACCTTTTCTACATCTGCCTGCCAGTTACCTCGCAAAAGGCTTTTTTATTAACAGAGCTTCATATGTCTTTGTGAATTCTTGCAAGAATTAACCAGTCCAGAACTAACAAGATCTTTCCTGAATCAGCATTCTCCTACTGAGAGATCCTCAGAACCAGCAGCATGCCTGCAGTGCTTTCCTCTTTATGACTTAAGACACACGGTGTTTCGGAGATGCTGAATAAGGACAAAACATTTACAGAATTGGATTTTCATACAGTGATGTGCAGAAGCTTGATAACATATTCTAGACACAGTGACAGATACACCAGCTCACAAACAGCCTAATGAAGCTGGGGGTAGCCAACCTATGCAAAACCTTCCTAAAGGAGGACATATTCAGTAACTGAAGAACTACCAGGCATTTACCAACCTATCTCACCGGGAAATACAGTTGGGATGAGTAAAGCCCTTAGAGGGCTGCTACTATACACCCAAAAGGTACAGAAAGGAGTAATGATGACTTCATATAGCAATTAACCAAATTTCTGGCACAATGGGAAAAAAAAGCTGATGTTCTAAGAATATCATGTTTTATGGAAGTCAGAACACATCTAAAAAGAACAGAACTAGAGGCAATGAGAGATCTTACTTACTGAGGCATCAACACTTTTTGGACTGACTGCAGTTCAACTTGATAGACATGGGATGCTACAACGCAAGTTACCTCTGTACACATAAACAGCCAATCACTAACAAAGACATTTCATATGCTTTGTTCCTCTACCCCCTAAACTAAACCATTTATTTACAACAGCTTAATAATCAAAATGCTTTATAATTCCTCAGCTGAGAATTTTGGAAATATATATTGAAATATTTCTACCAGCTTAAAATGAATGTAGGTATTGTAGAATCATAGAATCACAGAATGGCTTGGGTTGAAAAGGACCACAATGCTCATCCAATTCCAACCCCCTGCTGTGTGCAGGGTCACCAACCAGCAGCCCAGGCTGCCCATCCAGCCTGGCCTTGAATGCCTGCAGGAATGGGGCATCCACAACCTCCTTGGTCAACCTCTTCTAGTGCCTCACCACCCTCTGTGAGAAAAAATTCCTTCTAATATCTAACCTAAGCCTGCCCTGCCTTAGTTTCAGACCATTACCCCTTGTCCTATCTCTATCCACCCTCGTAAACAGCCATTCCCCCTCCTGTTTATATGCTCCTTTCAAGTGTTGGAATTCAAGATTGTAATCTGGATCTGTGGTATGTGTATGATAAGGTATTGTAATATGTAGTTAAAAGCTTTTGTCATGATCAGAAATACTTTTTAGAAAAAGTTTAATTATTTTTTAGTTTCAGAATTGAAATGAAATTTCAGTATGAAGACAAGCATGAAAGTCTCAAGAGAAATTCTATAGTATATCAAAGCCTATAATTGGAGAAGAATTTGTGTATTTATTTTGCTGTGATATTTTACAAGATATTGCACAAATATACTTTATTAAACTTAGTTGAAAAACATATCTGTAAGCTGATTTTGTCGGGAAACGTATAGTGCTCATCTCTCCTGGTTTCCAGCAACTGTGATGGAAAGCAGAATAAATGTATTCTAAGTAATTCTGTAGATTAGATGATTTGTACCCTTTATCTGTGAAACAAAAACAAAGGACTCTGCTTTAATACAAAAATGTCACAGAATCACAGAATGGCCAGGGTTGGAAGGGACCTGAAGGATGATGAGTCTCCAACCCCCTGCCACATTCAGGGCCGCCAACCTCCACATTTAATACCAGCCCAGGCTGCCCAGGGCCCCATCCAACCTGGCCTTGAACACCTCCAGAGACAGAGCATCCAGCTCTCTGGGCAGCCGTTCCAGCACCTCATCACTCTCATAGCAAAGAACTTAAATGTCTCTGTAAAAAACTTAATGTCATACGTAATGTGTATGCATTCATACAAATAACATACAAACAGGTCTGTATGTAGACTCAGTTACACTACAAGACCAATATTGATTATATCGTGCACATATACATTGTTTACATATATACAGGCTTTTATTATGTAGTGAAATCTGTTATTGATAAACATACTCAACACATTATTTCATCCAATTAAAAGTTCACATAATTTTTGCAGCATACGTTGTTTCACTGTATTACCACTGATTTGTAACCCAAGCAGCTTATCTGATCTTCCTTCCAATCTGCAGATCAGCTGACACTGAATTTCCCTGTTTTTTATCATCAACTTGACCTCACAAAAATGCTCTGGTAACTGTATTGCTTGCACAGAGACCTCTACTCCCTGCACGCTACTTCCTAAATTCTTCTGTTATAGCAACGTTATCTTTTCAAAGGCAAAAAATGTTGGATTAGTAAGAAATTAAAATTCTCTGTAATCAGTGCATATGATCGTTCTATCCTCTAAGTAAGCTAGTTCCAAGTAGTTGATTTTAAAACATTAATACTTCCATATGAATACGAAGACAACTAAAAGTAAGTTTGTGGATTTTTAAAATTTTGGTACTTCAAACATAATTTGCTATCACCATAAGAAATATGTCTGTTATTGCATCCATTACAGAATTAAGGTGGATATGATTGATAACCAGACAAAAATAATTCTTTAAACAATACTGAGACGTGATTATGAGAATAGCTCACAGTAACCATGGAAGAGCATGATATCCTTGATTTATGACTGCAACAAATACAATCTTGTTTTCACAGCTATGCCACTATTAACCCATGACATCAAATTAACAGGTAGCTAAAGAGCCTATGAGAATGGCCAGATTATAACGATAGCACTTTTGAGCATTTGGGAATTTAGTGTCCATCTAAGGCTCACACATCTGTGCAATAAAAGGACAAGCTACTGAAATATGATCAACTTTGGTGGAATCAGCTGAATGTGCCAGATTTGTCATCCCATTTCAAACCTTGCTGTAAATAATTATTTAGTCAGCCTTTTCATCAGTGAACTTTGAAACAAATCTTCTTAAGGACTTCACACAATCAAACAGCTGTTTTTTATTTCCAGCTAACCTGAGAAAAGATCCATACTAGGTGAACGCCAAGCACCTTTCTCAGACATAAATTTGTTGATGCAAAATGCAAACTTTGGCCATATTTATAGGTGAATATGTTATAGAAGATTTGTTAAAAATATTTTCCCTGTCGTTTAGTCAGCTGCTCTCACAAAACCTAATTTCAGATGGTTTTAATTTAGACTTCTATTTTCTTATTTCAGCATCCTCTGAGTGTTGAGCAGTCTGGAAGTCAATGACTGTGCAGATTCTAATATAAATACTGCCCTACAACATAAGTTCTGTATCCACAGGAGACTTACTTCAAGGTAGCATTTCAGATGACCTGCTGTACATAATTCTGCTTGCTCTGAACATCACTTGAAGGATATTTTCTAGTGAAGTTTTATGGTCTGACTGAAATTCTTTCAGCAAGCTTTCTAAAACTGAACCAAGGACATGCCTTGCAACAACGTGCTCAGTAAGGTCAGATTCTTGAATGGGACAAGGGTTAAACTGACTGGTTGGATCTCTTCCAGCACAAGCTGGCTATTTTCTAAGTTCTAAGACACACACTAGGAAGCAAGACTTAGATTTCACCTTTTGTATTCCATATTGTAACTGGGGAAGAAGGCTTTATTTTTAACTGTATGCTGCAACAATATGTCACCTGCACAGTCCGACCAGTAACTCACTGAGACACATCACACTCAAATATCCATCATTTATTTCCCAGCCTCCTTGTTTATGAATGTGTTTACAGACAAGTGCAAATATTTCTGCCTCCTGTGTCTGGAAGCAGCGTGTCAGAATCTAATCAGAGCTTCATCTTTAAAAGCAATTACTCCTGTTTCTGCCTGTAGAAACTTACAGCAACAAAATAGCCTTCATAGTCAGTAAACAAAAAAGACCAGCTTTGGCCTAGACATACTGAAATCCAGTTCGAGCTTTTTTGTCCACTTCTGATAGAGTTCAGATTACACAAGTTCCAAAATTAATCTCTTTAACATTGTTATAAAACCTCAGATTGGAATAACGATTTAAGTATTGTGGTTTTTTTTCTCCTATACATACCTCAATTCTGGCAAAAATAAATAAATAAATAAAAGGTTGCATATAGATATGCTTATCTAACAACTCTTATAATCTCTAATGCCAACTTCAAAAATAAATTAAGACTGGGAAGGAGTAGTGCCTTTGCTTTTGTTTTTGTTTTGTAAACTGAGTCTTGTCTAATAATTATTCTGAAATTTTTGCTGGAATTTCCAGAGAGTGCAGCAAGCCTAAGCAGGTAATAGATGCAAAACAATGAGCAGAAAGGGGGCAGGGGAAGAAATTCTGCTGAAGGCAGCACAAGACCACTCACCAAGAGTGATGCAGTGTCCCAGGGCAAGACTCCATGGGTCTGTGGCTACCAGAACTGCCCGATGCCTGTCAGATGGGAAGGACGACATGGTCTCCTCTGAGGAGCTAAGGCAGCCTCGTGAAGCAACTGCAGCAGGAGGTGACTGGATTAGAACACTGACTTGAGGAATTTCTTCCAGGAGGTATATTTACACTTCCATGAGGATGAGCAGAAGATCCACAGGAGTTTCACAGAAAACACTGCAGAGATGAAAACCTAGATCTTGCTTTGCACCTAAAGAGTCAGAGGCTATGCTTAATCATGAGGCAGACAGGAGTTATTAATTATTAAAGATGATCAATCAGTCCCAAAATAGCTATCTAGCGAAGGCAATGTTGATTTCCCCCATCCACTATAGAGAGAGGAGCAGTAATGAGGACCTGGGCATGACATCTATGTTGTCATCAGCTACAAGTACTTGACAGCCTTATGCTTGATCTTGCAATTTCTAAAGAGTGGTTCCTCTGCACTTTTCATGGTTAAATCCCACATTCATTTTGCACTCCAACATATAGCTCAAAAAGTAAATAACAAGGGACTACCTTGTGAGCTGTATTTTGATTAAACGAGTAACAAAGAGACAGTTAAGGAAATGAGGATTGCTCAAATCTCCAGTTTCTTCACAAATGCTGAATTTATAAACATTCAAATAAGTCAATAAAATGAATTAAACACAAATTCAAGCACAAAGTGGCTGAAAGAGGGACTGGAGAGGCTAAGTTTCAGATACATTGTGCTTTAGGAATTTCTACGGTTTATACTTCTCAGTTTCTCCCTGACATCAGTATTTTTGCTATTGACCATAAAGCCCCACACAGTTCCCTTAATGATTTATGTTCTGAAAGCTATAAGAACACAGCAAAGTTTCCTGTGTAGTAAAACCTAGTCATCAGGTTTTCACAGAGATCTATAAAGCTCTTTGAGATATTCTTCTTATCTCTTAAACTCATTGGTTTAAGGGAGGGAGACTGTTTCTCATCAGAGAACAGGTGATGGACGTATCCAGTCTTTTTCCTTGATACCTTGATACCTTGATATTCAGTAGGCACTGCCTACTGAATTTTCTTGATAGAAGCTTGAGTGAAGTTGTATTACAGGTCTGTGACCAAAAGAATGGTGATAACGCACCAATATTTCAGCTACTGATGCACAGTGTCTGCAGCAGGATCTTCTCTGCTTCTCATTTTGCCTACCAATGAATAGACTGGAAGATAAACAAGAGGGAACACAAGGGAGGGGACATAGACAGGTGATCTGAACTAACCAAAGACATATTCTATTCCATGCCACCTAAAGCCATGTTTAGCAATAAAATGAGGAAAGAGGAGGCTTACGGAGGTTGATCATTTTTAGCTTGGAAATTTGCTGGGCATTGCTTTGCCTGTGGGAGGTGATGAGATTGCCTTTTGCCACACTTATTTTCTTTCTCTCTTCTTCCATTTCTCCTTCATTTATGCAATATGCATAAATGTAACACATCCTGAAAATAAGGTACAAGTCTCCCATAAATCATTCCTTTTATTGATGGAGTTGGAACAGCGAACAACCTCTTGACTCTTTTGCCCAAAAGCTCTTAGACAACTTTCTATCTATTATCTGATAAAGGGAAACTTAGGAAAGGCAATAGAACTACACTGTTCAGTGAATTGTAATCCTAAATGAGCATATCAGCAGCTAGGAGTAACCAGTTACCTCAGGGACTACACTTACATACCTTGTTAAAAAACTTCAGTAAGATACAACCAACCTTTCGGGAATCCTCAAGCTCCTTAAAATTATTATTTATTGAAATACTTGCCTAAGCCTGGAGTCAAGGCTTCTATTAAAGACAAATTAACAAAATGAAGGACCATTTGGAACACCCTGTGAAACAAAAATACACCCAAGAATTTGACCTCTCAAGAAAGTACTGTTTACTGATGCTCAAGTTTGCGTACACTTACAACTGAAAAACAATGAGTAACTTGATTTTACAATTCTGCCCAAATTTTCTGTTCTTTCATTATTTCTATAATAAAATATAAAATAATAGACATGAATGCAACTAGTCTAAAATCTTTCACTTACCATGGGCAGAAAATGGAAAACAAAGACCAATAAGGCAAAGCTGAGCTCAGTGAAGTTTAAAAACCAGGATACTTCTCCCCTTGTTCTGCTAGATCAGCTGCTGTCACTGCTGTTTGTGTTTTGAGCCAGGAGTATTTTGAGGCCAGGTGTGAATCCAAAAGCTGCAGGTACACACACATGAACATAGCCAGCTACTAAGATTAATGATTCCCACTTTCTCTCAATTTTCCCACGCTCATTCTTCACTCTTGCGCATCGATCCCCCTGTCCTTGCCATCTCCTAAATGAACAACCTGCTTCTAATTACTTCAACCCCAATGATCCCATTTTTGCTACATCTCTACCCGGGTTGTGTAGTTCTCACCAGGTTACCAAAGCACAGTTGACCTGGCAAGACGATTTGCAATGCTGCCATCAGATATCTGCCAGATTTGGCTATTTCTCACATATTTCCTTCATCTGAAATCCAGATATTCCTCAGCATTATCTGTAACTTCTGTTATCCTCCCTCTGTTATTTCTCATGTCCAGAAATATCTCGTGGTACATCCAAAGTTTTTGTTTATATAACTTCATTCATATTTGATTTTTTTTTCTTATTTAGATAATAAAAAGGAGTTGGATTCATTTTTATTTTAAAAATAATTTTGTAAACTACATGAAAAGTTTACGTTTATATCATTCCACTACCCCTAAACCTTTGTCCCTCTGTTTAATGCAAAGTAATATCTCCAGATTCTAGTCTTCTGTTTCCAGAAATATTGAATTATCTACAATGTTATGCTATTGTCAGTGTAGGAAGAATGAATTTACTCTGCTCTAAAACAGCTTCTAATACTTTTCCAAGTAGAGCTAGGTTATGAATAGAACACCATGTGGGGAAAGAAACAAAGTTAGTGTAAAGTTATTTAGCACTGTATTCCAATATGACCAAGTCATAAGCTCTCATTTATTGAACAAAATATATTTCTCCTTTTAAAAGCACATTTTATTGATACTGAAATGCCTCATGGAAAAATGAATTACTTTTGCAGAAGAGAAGCTGCTGAAAACCTGACCCGTTTAAAACTTTAGAAAAACAACTTGTTTATGTATTACAGGATAAAGAAAGGATGTTCTAGAAAATTAAACACTGCCACAAGCAAAGCAACAACTGAGGTTGGGACAGGAAGGAAGATAAATGACCTGCTTTATCTTTTCCCACAGAAAATGATGAAAACTAGAAAAGTGATGTAAGATAGTCTTGGTTAAAATAATCAAATTGTACAATTAATATTAACCAGTAAAATGTATATCTAACAAATGGTCTCGTATATGATCCTTAGGTAGAATTATCACTGAAAAAGAGCCATTCCTCTTACTATTTTGGAAATAAACACATTTCCAAAATAGTCAAGTAGGCTGAATTCCCCATGTAGTAATACGTACAATAATTCAAGCAGGTTTTTAATGGCAGCTTCTGGAATGTTTCACCAAGAAAATATGGCATGCAGAGGGGTCAGAAATGCCTGGCAAGCAGCTCAGCACCTCACAGCCATTCACCCCCTGCACCCTCCCAGGGGGGCAAGGAAGAGAACCAAAAAAACCCCCACAAAGTAGAACTTGTAAATTGAGATAACAACTATTTACTAAGACTGAAAAGAGAGAAAATAATAAAATGATGATTAGATGCATACATACACAAAACTAGTGATGCACAAGCAATTACCACCCACCGACCGATGCCCAGTCCATTCCCAAGCAGCACCTGCACACCCAGCCAACTCCTCTCAGTTTTTCAAGTTTTTCTTGCATGATGTCATACAAGATGGAATATCCGCATGGTCAGTTTAGGGCAGCTGCCCAGTTTCTTTCCCTTCCCAGATCCTTGTCCCCTCCAGCCCCTTTGCTGGCAGGAAAAGATGGAAAGCTGAGAAACCACAATATCCTTGGCTTTGTACAACACTGCTCAGCAACAACTAAAATAATGGTGTATTACCAACACTGTTTTTCTCCTTAAGCCAAAACACAGCATCATAACAGACACTATGAAGGGAAAATCGACTGTCTCAGCTGAAACCAGAACAGCTGCAAAGAAAGCTAATATATCCTGGGTTGCATTAGACAAAGCCTTGTCAGTGGGGTTCTCCTCCCCCTCTACTAAGCACCGATGAGGCTGCATCTGGAGTGCTGTGTGCAGTTCTGTACTCTCCAGTACGAGAGACAAGGACATGGTACAGAGAATCCCCACTAAGACAATAAAAGTACTGGAGCATCAATCCCAAACGCCTGTCAGAGTTCAGTAAGACAACACTCTTGAGTTATATCGTTTAACTTTTAGGCAGTCCTGTAGGCAGGAGTTAGACTTAATCATACTTATGGACCCCTTCCAATGCAGGATATGATTCTACAGAAGTCTGAGAGATCTTGGGCTGGAGATAAGAATGCTAGGGGCAATCTCATCAATTGACATTAACACCTTAAGGGAGAGCACAAACAGCATTGCGCCAGGCTCTTTTCCGAGCTGCCAGGACAAAAGGCAGTGCTAAGTTCAGGAAAGTTTTTTGTTGGAAGGGTGACCAAGAAGTGGCACAGAGTGCCCAGAGAGGTCCTGGGGTCTCCCCTCCTGGGCGACCTGCTGTAATGGGATGTATTTGTGCTTGGGGTGTTGGAACAAATGACCTCCAGAAGCTCCTTCCAACCTCTACTGCTCTGTGTTTCTGTGATATCGACAGGATAAAAGAAATGAAAAATCAATAGTGATAATTCACTGGAAATATATATATATATATCTGCAATAAAAAGCGAATTTTCTCAAAGGTGAAAAAGGAAGGTCGCACCTTGAAATTCTGCAGACTTGTGGCCACTACAGGAGAATGGAAAGAGTAAAGAATGAAAAATCCTACAAAAGAACATGCAAAGTCAGTTCTTTATCTGAACTAAATTACACAACTTCAGTTCTTAACTGATCCTGTCAGTATCAGCCAGTTTAAAATCCCTATATTTACCACATCTTCTGTTCTATGGAACCAAAACTCCCACATTAAAAATTAGGGACACAAGATACACACAAGAAGTAAATTAGATACACACAAGAAGTAAATATGCTGCATAAGAAAACGGAAGCACTCTGTGCTTTCTAACAGATAACATGAAAATGAGCCATCACAAGACAGTCTAAAACTGTAACATCTACACCCATTGCTTTGCAGTTGATATAATCCACATCATAAAATACTGCTGAATCAGATGATTAGAAATACATAATGGCTGTTAAACCTGTTTGATTGTCTAACTTTATCACTGGATAATATAAATGCCTGCAAATATCCTAATTACAAAGCTATTAATGAAATATGCAAGTTTGTTGCCTATCAGCATGTGTAATGAAATAAAAGTGATTAGCTGCCGGTGCTGTCACCAGTTTCCTGTAATAAACAGAATAATGGAATTTTCTAAGTGTCCTGTATCTCCCCAAATACCCATTTTAAATTAAACAACACAAGCTCTTTTCTTCAATAACTTGGCCACTTCCTGATTCAACGAGTCTCCTTTGTGCGCTCACTTCTGCTATAGTAATTTTAGCATAGGGAAAAGCATAAGGTTACTTAAAGGGGCAGAAGGTGAACTGCTTTATCATTTCCTACCAATCGGACATACAGCTATGAACTCCTTAAATTTTAATTTAATTGCTATGAAATTTGCAAAAGCTCAGCAAATATTCAGCAAATATTTCAAATTTCCACGTGGAAAATCAAAATGAGGCCTTATCTCTAATTTTTTTTGTGTGTGTGTGCGATTTCAGAAAGAAATACGTAAGTTGCTCCAAAAGTAATGCTTCCTATTTAATTCCATAGAAACCTCCGGACACACATAGCACAAAATCACTTGACAGAGCACATTCTCAGTTACAACACACTGTTCTCCAACATAACCACTGCAATGAGCCACGCACTTCCACCAGCGATGAACAACAGCCTGTCTGCAAAACCGTACAAATCTGCACCAGTGAGAGTGAACCACGATTTCATGGCGTCGCTGCTGAAATGCACT
Source organism: Centrocercus urophasianus (assembly GCF_019232065.1). Taxonomy (NCBI): domain Eukaryota; kingdom Metazoa; phylum Chordata; class Aves; order Galliformes; family Phasianidae; genus Centrocercus; species Centrocercus urophasianus. Next base: position 1,585,072 of record NW_024884733.1, on the reverse strand, counting down.
GTATTCACACCCACTGCTTGGTCTCCATCAGCTTTCAGTAAGCATCAATGAGTGTCAAGGGGTGCCATTATTTCCTCGTCCAGGAATTCAAGGACACATCTTTGCTTCGTATGCAAGTCTGTGTCGGGCACCATTCTGTCAGACCGCACCTCGGCAGCCATCTGTTGCATAGCAACACGCAACGGAGTGGGAAGGTTCAGTCTCACTGTCATCTCACCAACATCACCTCTAACGTAAAACAGGAGGCATTACTTTCGGAGCAGCCATTGCATATACGAGACCAGAGCGCAAAACAAACAGAATCCACACTTTTAAATAATGGTTTTCACCACAAATACATGATCTTTAATAACGTCAACATCCCTCCCTCCTTCCGAGGGGAAGTTCAAATTGCCCAAGGAGGTTGTGGATGCCCCATCCCTACAGGCATTCAAGGCCAGGCTGGATGTGGCTCTGGGCAGCCTGGTCTGCTGGTTGGTGACCCTGCACATAGCAGGGGGTTGAAACCAGATAAGTATTGTGGTCCTTTTCAACCCAGGCCATTCTATGATTCTTTGAGATGTCAGATGCTCCCAGCCCAACACCGCACTTTGTGAGCCACGCAGTGCCAGCAGCAGGAGGGATCAAAGCCCAGTGGAAGCAATGAGGTTGGACCAGGTCAGTGTCCTTAAAGGGCTGCTCTTTCTTTACTCTGTCATTACCATCACAAGCAAAACAGGCACAGCCTAAAGAAGATGAATTATTGCTTACTGAGAACAGGGAACGAGAGCAATGAGAAATAAAAGCAGGCTAAAACACCTTACCTCCATCCAGACTCTTCCAACACCTCTCCCAGACCAGCGACGGCAGAACAGGAGCAGCGGCCAGGCCGCAACGCCCTCCCATCGCCCATCACCCACCGCGCGCAGCTCCGCGCTCACTCCGCCCGCTGCACGTGGGCGGCCCGGGAATGCCGTCCTTCCCAGCTGAGCCCCTGGGCTTCCCGCAGGCCGCAGTTCTTCAGGCGCTGTTCCAGCACAGCCCCATAGGCGGCAGCCCTTCATGCCGCTCACCACGGCCGCAGCTTCGGCCCTGGGCTGCTCCTGCGGGCTGGTCGTGGCTGCGGCCTCCTGCATGGCTGTAATGGAGATCTGCTCCGCGTGGCTGGAGACACTGATGTGGGAAAACAGAAGGAGGTAGACTGTGGAGGATCTGCTCCAACACATTTCTCTTGCTTGTCCTGGTTTGGGATGGGTTCATTAACGAGTAAAATTTTCCTCCTGGAAAACTTCCTCCATAGCTGGTGTGTTGCTGTGCTTCGGATTTGGGATGAGAACAAAACTGATAACAGTGATGTTCCAGCTATTGCCAAGCAACACCTTCACTAATTCAGATGTTTCAGCTTCTCCGTCCTGCCGTTGAGGGGGATTAACATGAAGCTAGAAGGGGACAGAACCAGGACAACTTTCCTAAACCAGCCAGAGGAATGTCCCATACATGACATGCTGGACAACAAAACGTAGGGGAGTGGGCTCTGCTCAGGGACTGGCTGGCTATTGGTTGGCAGGTGCTGAGCAATTGCATCTTGCCTCACTTGTCTTGTATGTCTCACTATTGCTATCCTTACTGTTACTTTTCCTTCTTTTTCTCCTATTAAACTGTCATTATCTCAACTTATGAGTTTTACCTTTTTTTTCTGATCTTCTCCCTGTGGGGAGTGAGGGCAGGTAGTGAGTAAATGGCTGTGCAGTGCTTAGCCACCTGCTGAGTTAAACCACAGCACTGAGAGAGACTGAATTAGAAACCTTAGGATAGAGTATGATCATAACACCAAAACAAAGCAAAAGCCAACAGTCCACAAAGAAGCTTTCTACGTAGGAAGACTTTTAATCTAGTGATTTAGTGATCTAGTTATCTAGTTACTAGTGAACTAGTGATCTAGTTGCTAATGAGGCTTTTCTGTACTGATTATATATTGTTTGGACTACTAAAGCATCTAGACTATTAAAACTTTATTAGAGTGTTAAAACATTAATCAGACTAATCATATTTTTTTTCCAGTCCATAATGTGTGTATTGTGTGTTCCTTTTGCCTATAACAAGATATTGAATGTAAGAATGTTGTATTTCACATTGTCCTTGAGAGAAAACAACGGGGTGCCTGCCAGCAGAGTTTCTGTGCTTTCATCAATCACAAACCATTGCTCTCCCAGGGATTAGTAATAACATAGGCCTTGGAAGGTCCGAATCAACTACTAGACCGAATCCAGAGCAGTTTTCCAGGGGAGTGGCAACACTGCATCCTTCACTGTGTCACTCTATGGTGACTTCATAAATCACATCACACAGAAAGCTGGGACAAAGCCCATTTCTGAGTTATCTCAAAAACCTCTTGGTGGATAGGGAGAGAATGTCAAATGCCATCCCTAAAATAACTAAAAAGCTGAAAGAACTTAGTGTGGCTCTTCCAGTTTCAAGGCAGAGATGTACTTAATTCAGATAAAAAAACATCTCCCAAAAGGCACCTGCCATAAATGTCTGCTAATGACTGGGACCTCCACAATGTCAAACATGGCATAAATACAACAACAAAATATTTTATTTTGCCTTTCAGTTTTCTGTGTATGCTCAGAGAGAATAAATAATACAGAAAAATTACTGAAGTGTTGATATCCTTAGGATATGGCAATATCTAACAAGGGCCAGTTGTAAGAATTAAAGGAAAAAGTCATGATGCTGAATATCTTCTCAAGGCAGCCTCAAAGGAAAATCGGTTTAGATTAAAGTAAAATGACACACAGAAAAGGAAAAATCCTCATCTTATTGATGTACCACTGCTCAGAAAGAAAAACAAACAAAAAAATCCCACCACAGCAACAATCTAACAGACAAACAAACAAGCAAAGACAAATAAGGAACAAATGTGACGGGGATGTTGGGCTGGACTGGTCAGTTCCAATGAAACTATTTGTATGTAGTACACAGATGCTGAAGGAAAAGAATGGTATCTGTTTACAAAAACACAATGCAAGTACATTGAAACTGGTACCATCCCAAATCTGTGTCAAAGCAAAGTTGATGCTGTTCTGGCATTTCAGTCAGCAGTGCTGCATCACTGCATTCCCTTTGTAAGGGTCAGGCCTCAAGGAACCTTGCTTCAAGCCTGATTTACTGTGATTGGTTTTGATGTCAGGAGCCTTATGCTACCACACATCAGATTCTCAGGCATGCCGTATTCCCTTTTGGATAAGATTTTTCTAGCCATAACTTTGGCATCTGGAAGTCCTGTGTTCATTCCCACTTCCAAAATTTTAAGTTGAAGTATTTCACTGAGAGAGTCTTGCAATGAAATTTCTACTTCATTCAAAGTAATGGGAAACCAGAGAGGCACAAAGGGATTATTTATTTCTAAAATAATGTGTTTTCTTGACAAAATATTTGTTTTTACTGTGCTCACAGAACTACCAGTTGAAACATAATCTAGGTTGAAAATTAAAGCAGAACGACAATAAGAAAAAAAGCAGTGCTCTTTTAGATGTGTAACAATATTGAGAGTAAGGGTAGTTTTAAGAATTATTTTCTTATTATTTCTAAAGCTGTCTGCAACAATTACTGTCTGGATCTGCATCATTGTAGGCAGCTGTGATATTGTTTCATTAAGAAATAAGTGGTTAAAATACCATGTGTAACTGGCATGTGTATAAAATATACTTGTAAATAATTATCATATGAAAGCTAAAACATTCACTGAATGAGTTTGTGCGTAGGAATGTGTCTCCTGACCCAGCCTGCTGTTTTTAACCAGAAGGTAGTTTTATAGGCTAATATATGGACTGTGGAGAATGACAGTTAATGAAGAATATGTTTACAGAGACTTTCAGAAATAAAGCAGGTGGCTGCATACCATGAAGACCTGCAAACTAAACTTGTAGAGATTTGTGGCAAATTGTAGATTCGTTGAGAAACAGTAGAGAGTAATTCAACTGTTATTACTGTTCTTCAAAGAATGAGTATGGAAATCACTAACCTGGTGCAGGTTTATTTGTGCCTAGTGGCTTGAAACTAGCAAGTCTAGTTTTCTAAAACCACAGAAAGGTGGCTTTTTTTTTTTTTTTTTACGGCATTTTCACCATCTTTTCAGTTACTTCTGAAATAAAACGTATTATTGGGAAAACAAACAAACAAAAACATAACAAAGTAGAACAGTAATACTGAAATGAGAGACAAAAAAAAACCTCATAGCTCCTGTTCACCATTCCATCCCTTCCTCTTCCTTTTCTTTCCCCTCTCCCTCTCTCCATCTCTCTTCTTTTTTCTTTCAAGTGAACCTATATAACTTACAGACTGCTCTAAGCAGTCTGCACTAACCAGATCCCTTGTTGAGAGGTAAATCCAGTTGGCATAGCTTTTGATAAATACAGTGTATGCTAGGTATTTATATGGCACTATGCACATTTTCCTTAGCACACCCTGAAGCTATTTGTTTGACGAAATGCCTCTGAGACAGAAATGCTAATATGTACCAGAGATACGTACCATTCATACCTTCATACCAGTAGGTATGAAGAATGGCCACCGTTTTTTTAAAAAGCATTGCCTCTGAATTGTGGAAATAATTGTGTCCCTCCTGTGGGTGTGGACACTGAAAAAAGAGATAAAATCATACTGGAATTAATACTATGAAGTAAATGAAGAGGACACCCATGCAAGAACACTGGGAGGCTAGCATACTAATTAAGATTAAAAACTCTCATTGTCATGAAAAGACACTCGGAGACTATCCAATTAGATGCTCTCTCATTAAGAACGAAAAAAAAATAAGATACATGTAGCTACTGTATATACATATAACTACACAGGACTACCCCGTATTTCTAGTAGTGGAAATGGGATGTGAAATGGGAGCTATCAAGAACCCAGATGATCAAGCCAGCAAATCATGAAACCCAAAAGTACAGGGAAAAAAATAAGGGAAAACTAAGAGAAACTGAAATATTCTTGATTTAGTGTCTTCCCAGCTCAATAACATCTAAAGCATCTGTGTATTCTCAACATTATTCTTATCCTAAATCCAAAACACAGCATCATATGAGCCTCTGTGAAGAAAATAACTGTATCCCTTCCAAAACCATGACACTTTTTATTTCTAATGGTTAATTAGAGCTTTTCCCTTGAAGAAGGAAAGTTCCCTAAGAAGCAGAGAATGAACTGTGAATCTTTAAAAAACTGAAGGAACTAATCAATAGAGACTTTTTAAAGAGCAGTTTCTTAGGAGGTTGCATCTCCTTCAATGTAGTACGTTGCATATGATAAGAAATTGGAATTCCCTGTTCTTCTGTAAGAAGTTTGTGGCCCAACTTAATCTGGGTTTTGAAAAAGTGTACTTTCTTACTATACATCAATTTGAGTTAGTACGTCTATTTTCCTCTTTGCAACAGGTTTAAAAATAGTAGAAAAATATATTTAGTAATGTATAGTAATTTAAATACTCATTCTTAGTGGAGGGGGTAGGGCAGTAAGTGATTTCTTGTAATGATGCTGTATGAAGGTAGTCAGATAATTATTTTTCAGTCAAGTGGGAACAAGTACTCCTGCTTAGAATATTGCAAAGTGGGAGAAAAATAGAAAAACAAACAAGTAAACAAACAAATCAGACTGTAGTTTACAAACTCAAGGGATCTTTAAAGTGGATGCACCAGAAGATAATCAAAGCTGAAATTATTTCTATATACTCATCATTGAAGTAGTAGATGAGTCTGTAATACTTAGAAACACCTGCAGTGCCAAGGAACTAATGATGTTTCTTTAATTTTCTTCTCTGTACACATTGAGATAATGTGATTTTGAACTGAAGCCAAGACTCTGAATTTGTACTGGATACACATATATTCCTTTCTAAAAATTCTCACATGTAATTTTTACTCAATATTTTTAACACTTATAAACGGTAGTTCTAAAGGTATGGTTAAAATACATCCACTGATATGAATAGGCTCAGATTTTGGGGCATGTCTTATATATTATTTGTTCATTTCTTGGATTTTAGAATGCTGAAAATAATTCACTCTGAAATAGAAAATGCTTCAGAATAATTTTTGGAGTACAATATGACAGAAATCATCAAGATTTCCAGGTCTGTTTTCCAACAAGGATCTGACAAGCTGTGTTGACGACAGGAACAGAGAGAATAAAGAACAACCTAGAAATCTGGCATCAATGCACTGCTTTTCTACCACAGTGTGCAGAGTGTGTTCCTCTCCAGCTTGGAATGTTAGAATATGATTACACTGTGCTGAAACTGAATAAATTTATATACATATCAGTAAGGGAGTTAAAGAGCATTGCGATCACTGTTTTGGACACATCTGATGAGAAAACGGCAATTAAAATAAAAGGAAAAACAGATAAAAATCTCCAGCTGCACAGATGAAGGCCCTGAGTTTGATGTCTGAAAACAAATGAATTATTACTGAAGTCTGTCAGGGAACCAAAGTTTGAAAAAGCTGAAATTCAAATGGTGTGTCCACATTTCCCACCTTACGACACAGATTGACACCAACCGATGTTCTGGCATCCTGTGAAATGCAACATTAAGGTAATCACGTGTGTTAAGTATACTTACTATATGAACACCTATTACACTTAAAAGTTCTGATATTACATCAGTGTGTATTTCCCTCAGGTCAAAGATGTTAAGGTATCAAAAGTTAATGTAATGAATATTGTTACTGGACTTGAAAAAGTCCAACTTCTGCAGCCGTTTTGAGCTTCAGATATACCTATTACTTTCAGAAGCATTTTCAGTGGAAGAGACACCATGCTACTTCATGATAGCAAGTATTAACACGACTATGATTTCCCAGAAATTTACAAATGCGTTTAAGTAAATGTTTGTATGATCTCATGCAGTTTAGTCTATCGCTGCAGCTCAATTGAGAACAACAGAATTCATTCTAACTATTGTCAGTCAATTTGAATAGAACTAATAATCTAACAGTTTTTCTTGCTTTTATTCTATCTGTTGATTTTGTGTCATAGAGAGCATAGAACAGACTACACCTACGTACGGTGATGTTTATTTCTGTCAGACATCAAGGATGGTCACAAAGTGCTGAGTTTCACAGGAGAAAGTGCAGGCCAAAGAATTGGGATCCTAATTATATGTTCCTTTTAAATATTACAAAAAAAAGCTTTGAGAGTCTGAAATTGATTTTTTTTTTTTTTTTTTCAGAAGTATTTTAGTAGTCTATGTGAATCAACACTTGAAATATTCCTGTTAATTTTCTTCTGTGGACTAGAAAACAAGACATAATTAACAATAAATCATATGAGTTTAGTCAGAAATTGTTCGTGTTCAGGGCATGTTTTAAAGACAGAGAATTTTAAGGAAATGAGTCCCAAAAATATTTTTTCTGAAGTCAGTAAGCATTACACCAGTTCTTTCTTTCAAGTCAACTGCTTACCCAGGAACTCATGTTCAAATCCTGTTTTAGTGCTAACAATTTTGACATTTTCATTTAACTGTTACATGTGTAACAGATCTGCCTGCAACTCTTTATACCCCTTCATCATGAAACTTCATCTTTGACAGGGATTGCTTCTCCAGTGACAACAAACTTGTTTGTTTTGTGTGTGTTTTGTTTTGCTTCTCTAATTATATAAAACTTGTTTTTTTTTCCTCTTTGGCTGGAGGAAGCAAGCAATAAGCACAACGGTGAAATCCCAAGACTTTTTACACAGAAACATAATTTGGGACAGCTCAAAATGTGCCTTTTAAATTACTATCATTTTCTCCAAGAGAAGAAAAACCTACAGTAAATGATCATGCTGTCCCATGAATAAAAGTGGTTAACAATGAGAAAGACTTCACACTAATTAGACTTGGAAATTATTTCTTCACTAATCATGAAAAAATATACTAACACCAGTTATGTCATTGTTAAGAAAATAAAACTGACTAATAGCAATGCAAAGCTGGAACTTCTGTTCCTTGGTGAGTGCTATGAAAATGTGATTAATACCCTTGAACCCTTAAAGAAGTTTTAAATGTTAAATGGCTTGCTGGGATTAAGTGCTTTATAAAAATAATTTTTGCTCATTTTTTCCACTTCCTTCTTCCCATCTGCTGAGGCTCTGCTCGAGATTTGGAAGCAGACTTTGGAAACTTGCTGCCTTTTTGTCTTACAGTTAATTAAAAACGCATCTTAGACTTCAGTAAGATCTACCAGTGCAGGCAAGTGCATACAGCTGTGTAAACTCTGGTATACAACAAGCAAGTCCCATATCTGTGACCAATGTTTCTGAACTGACAACACCAACATTCAATAATCTGTCTTTGTACTTCTTTTTCACGTATTAGTAATGTCAGCAGTGGACATGAAGGATGGTTAACCAGTTCAAATATAGGACTCAGAAAAATTAACAAAGGTGAATAGCATCTGCCATTTACAGAATATTTTGAGCGTTAATATTCCATACAGTTTCTGTGACAATTTTTAAGAGATAAAATGAACAAGAAATTAATTCCTCTTAACCCAAAAGGAAGTGAAGAGGTAGAGAAAATATCACTGATTCGTGCCATGACTACTAGTTTAAAATTCCATCATTTTCTCTTCCCTTTCATCCATCCTGTTTGATTCATATTTAGGGTTCTTTTAACATGTGCCTGGAAACTGGGGTATGGAATCCATTTTACTTACTTTTGTTGTTTTTTCCTAATCAAGGTCAAATTCTGCCTTCGGATACGCGATTCTTTTATTTGTTTTTATAAGAGATCATGACCACCATCTTTACACTACAACTGTATCAGGCACTAAAGACAGCTGCAATAAGTATTTATTGGAAATAATGGATCAACAACTCACCTGAGGAGTTACAGGAGACGTAAAATTTGTTTTCGAAGTAGACTTGACCTAAAACAGTCAATAAAACATGATCTGCTAGCCTTCACCTACGGTAGTTGTAAAGCACAGGCCTGGGCAGTGCCTCAAATGCTGATGCTTCAATTGTTCCTGGAAGAGCCCAGAACAGTGCCCAAGGAGCCATGAAGCACAGAAGGGACCTTGGTCCCCCTTTTTGGTTTGACAGTTCCAAATGGGAGCTGGGAAGGGGCATCCTTTCCTTTTTAGTTTGGTATTATTCAGAGGATCAAGGGAGGGGACAGCCCACTCTTTCCTTTTCACTGCTGCTTACCTTCTGTAGCACATGTAGAACACCTGCCTTCAGGCCTGCTGATCTCTATTCCCTTTCGTTTGTCTATTTCTTTTCCCCTCTTTCTTTTGAAGTTGTAAAGCAGTGGAAGGCTTACTTGAATTTTCTTTAACAATGCGCAGCTTAGGCAGATGTAGTCCTGGGAGGACTAATGCATATAAGATAACTGTTTTGTAGAAATCTTCTATTAAAGCTGGCTTTTTTCCTCTTACATATGGATCTCGAGTGCCATTTCATCCTAATGAAATCCTAAGAGGATTTGAAAATCTGGTCACCCATCTCTCTCCTCATGGGCGGGACCATGTTTTGCTTTCTGCCTCCTCAGGATCTTTTCGAATGTGTGGAATAAGCAATTCAGGCTACCCATTAACTTGCCTATATTTTACCCGTGCTTCAATAACACCAATATTAATTTTGAAATAGTCATTCCGCTTCATATGTATATGTTTCAGCCCACAGAGTGTGTGTGTTTTATATTCAACACCATTCCATTCCATAAAATTACCGTTTACAGCATTGTGTAGATGTACAGTGTGTGTATACAAACCTGCATGTACTGTTAATGTTACATGTCAACTTCACATCTGCAGCCTCTCTGGGCAACCTGTTCCAGAGTCTCACTGCCCTCACAGTAAAGAATTTCTTCCTCGTATCTAGTCTAAACCTCTTCCAGTTTAAAACTACCTCCCCTCATTCTGTCGCTACCAGCCCTTATAAGAAGTCCCTCCCCAGTTTTCCTGTAGACCCCTTCAGGTGTTCTTATACCCTTTCTTTTCTTTTCAGGGGACTGGCGATGACAGCTACTCACAGAGGATTTTCCTTATATAACACAGATCTGTGTTTATCCATGATAGAGTGAGTTCATCATACAATGTGTTATTCAGGGTGGTTGCTGATTTTCTTCAGAGTTTCACCATCACATCGAAGAGTTTCAGAGAGCAAATAATCTTATATCAACAGATAGAAACACGCATTCATATTTTCATATTGCTGAAGTGATCAAGGCATGATAAGGGCATTTTTTTTAACTAAAAGACCCACTACAGATTTATTCAAAGTTCATTTCACAGTGTTTTTGTCAGTGGGCAGGTTTATGGGAAGGCAGAACCAGCAATTACTGCAATTGGCCAATGCTTAATTCTATCTTTTACTGTGGTTTAGTAATTCTCCAATAACAGCTCCATGTATGCACTACTGAACATATGCAGGACTGCTCATAAGGCAGTGCACCAATTCACTTTCACCACTACCATTGCTCAGTGTCATAAGTAACATGAACACGCTCCATTCAGCAAATTCTCTCAAAGTAACAGCTCTCAGACACTCACCAATACTATGAATCAATTTCCTCATGGATTTCTTAAAGCGAAACAACAAAAAAAATCTGCCTTTTTGGAAAGCTTCCTGGGTATCTGCTTCTGAAAATTGCTATGAAGTTGAGTACAGATGACCAAACTTTGACATCCAAGAGGAAGCTATAGTAGAGCTCCTTGTCATGGATTTGACTTCATTTCAGAAGCAATTTTCCAAAACATGTTTCTGGAAGACATTTTCATTCCAGGAATTTTGTGTTGTCATATATAAATATTCTTACAAGAAAAAAAGGTGCCTTGTGCTTTATGCCTTATGGCTTATGCTTTGATGAATTATTGGAGATGTGAGTTACATATGCTGAACTAAAAACCTGCAATTTAAAATAATAAACAAAGGATATCTGTGCTCTCAGCAACTGAAAAAAAAATTACCTGGATCTTAATTATTACTCTCCTTATAAGAATACTGTCTTATGCCAATTCTAACTATTCTGTGTTTGTAAGAAGCAGAGAGTTCATCCAATTTAAAGTCTTCCAGAAACCTTTAAAACATTTTCCATCACTTTACTTTCCTAGTGATTCTGCTAACAGCTGACACTCTCTCCTATTTTTACAGTTTTATCTCCCAAGAAGTAAGCGGCAGATTTCACCTCACAAAGACAATACAACTATTTCAGGTGACACAGACTGTTCTGGACAACTTAATGACTTGTCTGTATCCATCAGTCAGTGAGGAATTCCCATTGGACTGCGTAAGTTCCACATTGGTCTATTTCCTTGTTTGCCAAATCCTAAAGAAGTATCACATGCAATAAGAAAACAAATAGCATCATAAATGCACATTTAGGCTAATACATTTCCCCAAAAATCTGTATTGTTCACTTTTCTCAATTCATTTACAGAATCTTTGTAGAATTACTTTTTTTTTTTTTTTTTTTTTGCTATAACCATCTGTATTGTTCAAAAGATTTTTCCAAATGAAAATGTGCGATAGCGTGTGGAATACAAATAACTTATGAACCCATGTGGAAACTTACACAAATGTGACTCTAATGCATCACTACTGAGAACAATTAAGGCTTGTGCACCTCAGAATCTGTGCTGGTTCAGAATGTCATACCTGAAAGGTATCACAGACCCAGTACCCCTCCTTTCACAGATGAATTCTGTCACAGGAAACGCCATGTGCCCCCTGGGGCTGTCTGCCATATTGTAGCTCAAGATCAGCATGAGAGAATGATAACTACTAAAATCACAGGCAATTTCCTGTCACTGGATGTTTGTGGGGGGTCGGCATCATGGACGTTTTGGTCCTGGCAAAGAACTTTGGAAGCTCCCCATCTAATTTTGCCATGACAACCCATTCCTATTCCAATACATATGTATTAAAGCCATCTCTCTTCAACTGGCCTATATTTTATTATGTTGTGAACTATTAATACCACCTCCGGCCCCTGCCAGAGGGCTGCATTGATTTTCATGGTACTACATTCAACACTGGTCTGGAAAAGTCGCTGCTTAAATTTGAGAGCTGCAAATTATCAATTGCTGTGTAGCTGTCTGAGAAATAGGTTCCATTTCATGTTCACTGACTTCTAACTCATGACGGATCTCAACATTTTCCCTTTTGGACACACAACCAAGCCATTGAAGAGCAGGTCAAATAACCTTTTAACTCTGATAGCCACCCCATGGGAAGTATGCCAAGTGTTCGCCATGCAGTTAAAGTCCTGTGCAGCATACTGAAATACAGCAATACACTTTTACATTTTCACATCCATCTTTTTCTTACAATACACAAGTAATCACCACAATCTCCTTTCTGTATGCTCTTCAGACCTCTTTTAAATTTTTTACATCTTGGTTGTTGTAGGAAAGGGACCTACATGGTTTTGATTTCAGTGGTGCTGAAAGAATGGGGGAATTTGCCAGGGATGTGTACTGTGAGAATAAAATTTTGAAAAGTGAATTGAGGACAGCCTACTTTGAATTACAAAATCAAAACTTAACTGATTCATTAGTCAGACACCTCAGGAGAATGACAAACATGCTCATTTAGATAATTTTCCACTCCTGTGATGCATTTGGGCTCTATACAGTAATTACAGAGGAAAAAATAAAACCTCAAACAAAAACCACACAGAAGAGGAGATTGCAGGATATACCAATAAATCTGTATTTATTGGTACTTTAATGTATAGACTAACACCTCAAAAAGTCAAATGTGAACTCAAAAGGATTCATAGTAGTAGTTTATCTACAGCAATAAGCTTTACCATAGCATTTTTGTTTCTTTAGAGGCTTTTTAATTCAAAACTCTATGCAAACACAAAATGCTCAATCATATTACTGGAGTAGCTGAAGGACAGAACACTGCAGTAGAAGTAATAACTCTGCATTACTTTGCTATAACTTTTAAGAAGACTTGCATATTATTTCCATTTATGAATTTCAGTGCTTGAAGTGAGATTATTACTTGCACACCATACTTTTAATTTTTGCTCTTCACTTTAGTTTAATTTTAAAAAGCCCACGGTTATAATTTCTCCAGTTTGTCTTACAAGTCCTCCCCAAACCCAGACTTTATCCTGGAACAATGAACAAGTATAAATGATTATTTAAAATGAAATAGCAAAAGAAATCCAGTTCCAGTCATAAAAATGTCAAAACAGCTTAAAGATTAGATTTTACTCTGCAGGGGAAAAAGAAACATCCTTAAGGATTAGCTAATTAAAGTTTCTGTTTGTCTGCAGTCAGCGTTAATTGGCATGTTTTTTAACAAATGGCTTAAATGCACAACATGGCCCACCAACAGGCTGTAATTGCCACGAGCAGCCCTCCACTCCAACTCCCTGCCTGTGGCCCAGGAGATTGTCTGAGCTGTGTTTATAGGAAAGCCTGGGCCTTTCTGATATTCATTTATTTGTTGGCTGGGGCTCCTCTCAGGCCTGACTCATCACCCAGCATTTGTCAGAAGATTGCTAGAACTAGACACTGCCACCAGCCTTGCTCTTTTTGCCCTACTTGGGTATGGCACTGTGTCCTGGCCGGGGAGCGCTGCTCTGACAGTGTTGCTGCATCCTCCAACTTGCATCTTCCCTCCCTATGTGGGGCAGCCTCATTTTTGCTGCTTCCTGATGATCACATCGTTAAGATACACACTGCACTGCTCAATTGCTGATTGAACATTCCAGTGTAGTTTAGTTGGTTTTCAGTCCCTGAATGCACTTAAAATGTCACAGTTTAAGTAATCCGTAGTTACTGAATAATGTTGCCTGCAGCAAAATACATCCTGATCCTTTCAGAGACCAATTATCTTACAGTACACTGATTAAGTGGTCTGAATGTGTGATAATTAGTATTATTTGAAGATAAAAGGTCAATATTCTTTTTATTTTCTTTTAAATATGGATTTCCTTTGGCAATGAAGTTAGGGGGAGGGAGGAAATTAAATACTTTCCTGATTGAGGAGGATTGAAGAATTACAAATGGGTTATTTCTAAAACCTAAGGTTTTAGAATTCAGCTGTCCTATAGCAACTCACCAGTGACACCTTTATAAATCATATTTGCATTTTCTTAAGTAAAGTGATTAAAAACCAACAACACAAACACAAAAAAACAGTTACACAAAATGGGTGCGTCATACAGTTGTGTAAACAAGAGTTAACCATTACAGGCTGAATCTGAAGAGATACCAGTATTAATCCACAGGCCTATCATTGCTTCACTATAGAGTTAGAAGAAATCGGATGCTTCTTCAGTCCTTATTATGGCATATAAGTGGAAAGTTCCTCACACAGGCATCTGTTACACTCAAAATCTTTCTCATGGGCTACATGAGAGTATACTTAATGTGATTAACAACAGAATTCAAGTTACAACAAACACCTGTTGCTAATCCAGTTACAAAAATGTCACAATTTACAGTCCAGATTAATAGAAGAATGACTTGTTATACAAAACACCAGCCTCCTTGAGATGACAAACATTCTTGAATGTTCTGATTACTCAAAGGTCCTCTGAGTCCTAAGGTTGATGGTCTTCTGCTCAGATGGTGTAGGGAGATCTAAAACCTTCTGCACAACATTTTATTGTGGATGGCACAGACAACTCAATCTAAGCAGTATAATAACTTTTTATCCCTGTAAAAACTAAAGCTAAAATAAATTAAGGCAAAAGTTATCTACTTGCTATACAAATGTTTTCAAAGCTAATAAATCTAGAATCTACTTACACTGAGAGAAAACCCCAGAAGTCCCAAGACCCTGAATTTTGCTGTCTCTGCAAAGCCTCAGACCTTTTCCAGTAAAGGCAAAAACCTTTTCTGAAATGACAGAAGTTACAATGTTGTTGACAGATCATTATCAAAGATTACTGGAAGAGATACATCTTTTTCTCTTGTCAAAAAGATTATTATATTATCTTATAGTACAATGAGATTAGTAGTGTCAAAATCTGGGGCTCTGCTACGACTGATGCTGTGCAAAGATGGCAAGTTCCAGATTCCTTGCATTTAAAACAGTAAGAGGAAAGCAATAATATAGATAAGTGAAATAAGATTTTGTTATTTAATGGCATAGCTGAGAAGAAGCTGATATTTAATTGTTAATTCAGTTTTCTAGACACTATATTGCTTTCTTTTCCCAAAGCAAATTCACTGTTAAGCCATTATCCTATTATTTCTTAATCATCATATTAACCAGCAACCAAGAAGATCATTGTCAGATAAAAAATTCTAGATAGCACTATTTCTATGCCTTGTAAATGGATATTAGTGTGGTGTTGTACTTTTGCTATTAGATTTCACAGTGCTGGTGAGCACTAGTGAATGATAAAATCTCACTTAAGGATTTATGTAAAACACTGAGAACTCATGTCTTTTTTTTCTCAGAGGTATTTATGAATCCATAACAGCAGTTTGTGTACAAAATCCATCTAGAAAGGCTATTTCATTCATCCTTAAATGGTTCATTGGAGTACCCTGCAAAATGAGCTATTGTGTTAGAAGTGCTGCTTGATTCTTTTCTTTCCAAAAGGATGCTAATGGTGAGCAAAAAATGTAGGTGCAAAGTGAGCATATATTAAAAACTTCCAGGAAGTACAAGAACTATGCAGGACTAAGAGTTGCTGGTTTGCATTGTTTTTTGTTGTTGTTGTTTTAATAAAAATAATTTGGTAGACAATGAAACTGATCTCTAAATTGTCATCCCAAAGGTCTTAGAAAGGAAAATGTGGTGGACATAAACTGCATATTTCAAACTTGTTGGCTGCTTGAACGTAATGAACTCAGCGAGTTACTTCAGCTCGATTTTAGTTTTGCAGAAGACATGAAGAAAAACACCACACTAAACGTTTCTTCCAGGTGAGTACAACGGAAATAATCTATCTTTTAGACAGTTTTATGCTTTATAGAGGGAGAGAGGAAAAAAAAGCAAATGTGAAGTGTTTTCAGATGTTCTCTAGTGAACTTATTTTTTCATGTGCACTTTGGTAGAAAATGACATGCATTTCCCCTGACATTTACTCATAATTCCAGATTTACTTTTCATTCTGTAGATTTTCTGGACCATGAATAACTTCGACTTCCGAATACATGAATGACAGAAGGCACTTCAACTTCTTGCAGGGGTGGATGCAGTTCCTACTGTTGTATGTAAGTAATTTGGGGTTGTGAGGGGAAAAGCATTTTCTACCTAAATCATGGGCCATTAACTTTGACTTAATATTTCTTTGAGTCCAATATTCTGTGTTTGACTGAACCATATGTTTCTGGAAGACTTATTCTGAAGAAAACGTGACATGTAGAATACCTACTGTTCTACTATTTTTCTTGATAGATCTCTTCCTTTATAAATCATTTTTTCTCTTACTTCCTCTTCTAACCCCAATACAGTTCCTATTTGACACTATTTGACCTGAGCATCCAGCGCTATTTTTCATTGTGACTTTCTCAGTTTTTAGTCTCTGAAAGTATGTTATTGAAAAGGATTTGTTTTCTTGATAAAGCCACACTTCAGTCTTCTTTTAGATAAGCTGAATTGATCATGCTTTTTAATTCTCTCAAGTTAATGCATGTTTTTCAATGCCTTATGTGGCTCCTCTACAGATTCCTCATTTTTTTCCACTTCTTTTTCTCTCCGTTGTAGAGAATGCACAGGGTATTTCAACCTTAAGTTAGCTGATATTGCACTTTTACATGAAAATGACCCTTCAAGTACTATCCACTCTTATCCACCACCCAGTATGGACTCAATTAAGTCCATATGGATTAAGTTTTCCCATCAAGTCATTCAAAACCAGTCTAAGAGGTTAATATTTACTTTCATACAAGGGCCCTTATACATCTTTCCAAGTTATGATTTCACATTTTTTATGTGAGCCTTCATCATTGTTCATATTTGTAGGAGTTTATTTTCACTGCATGTTTGTGCTGTTGTGAGTAATAGAACACTTTGCATGTCTTCATTTGTAATGAACTACTACAGAACAAAGCATTTTTATAGGGTGTGTATCGTAAGAGTTGAAAACAACCCTAAAAAATAAGCCAAGTGCCAGATCACCTGAATATACTCCTTGGTCCTGATTTCCTCATATGAGTTATTTCATTTTGTCCAAGTTTTCATTTCTAATTCTTCAGCTGACTCTCTCTCAGATTAGAACTGCAGTGCTGGTTGAGATGGTGTCACTGTGTTTCACAGAAGGAGGGTCTTGTTCATCCACTACAAAGGAAACAAAAACGAAAACAAAACCAAATTCATTACCTTCGATGAAAGTTCATGTGAAAGCAGTGATGTTTCAGCTGCATTTACCACTGCTTATTTTTAGTACATTTACAGCACGCACACACAACCAAATTATTTTTAACAAAAACCACAGTTTATGACACCTACTAATACAACTGTGAAATTCTGTCCAAAGTATTTGAAAGTCAACATGCATACACTAACAGAAAGTCATATCGCTTAAGTCAAGGTTCCTGTACACAGGTCACCTGGCTTCAGTTTTAGAAAGGGAATACACTGTTGTGCATGATACTGCCTTCACCCCTTGAAGCACATGAGATTGAGTCCAAACAACTTGCATACAGAGACATCAGAAGATGAAATAAGGTAGGATTACTTTAATATGCACTTTCAAATCATAGTATTACGGAATAATGCAGGCTGGGAAGAACCTCTGGAATTCACCCATTCCAAGTCATGCTCTGCATAGGGTCAGAGTAGATACCGTCACCCATAGTTTGCCTCGAGAAAAAACTTTTCCTCAGGTGGAACTACCAGGAATGAAGGAAAGGCTAGATAAATCAGAAACTCCAATAGCCCGATTGTGTCCTTTGATAAAAACTGAATACACATTCGATAACAGTGAGGATCTAGATCCTCAAATGAATGTTAAGGAAATTCCCTTCTCAGCCACTGAACTAGCGAAACTGAAAAAAGATTTTAGCCGCTCTCCAAAGGAATCAGAGACAGAGTATGTGTGGAGGGTGAGTCTCACTGGTGGCGACCAGATTCGGTTAACAGAAAAGGAAGCAGAAGGTTATTGGGGACCAGGAGTATTTTTAACTACTGGCAACAGTCGTGCTCCCTGGTCCTTAACACAAAGGGCTGCCTATTGGGCAGGTGGTCTCAACCCTTTAGAACGGGGAGACCCTCTTGCCATTACTGGAACAACTGATCAGTTAGTAGAGAGTGTTCAAAAGGCTGCTTGTCTCCAAATGATGTATGATAGAAAGCTGCTGCCACACCATAAATCACCTATGATGATGCCTGTCGATCCTGAAAGAATGACCCCTCTGATTAGGGGGCTTCCAGAGTCGTTAAAGCCTATAGGTATTCAACTGCAAGGAAAAATACAGGCAATGCCTCAAGGAGAGCGGGCCCGGGCAGCGATAGAAGGAACTATAACCCCCAACAATCTCCAGACAGCATACAAAGTGTGGACATGGGGGGAGGTCGCTCAAGAGTTAATAAACTACTGCCGAAGGTATGGTCCTGTGACTACCCTCACCGTTAGACCAGAGACTAAGGGAGTAAGGCGTGCAGTGGTTAATCCAACCCCTCTCCCTTCCAACCCAGTTCACGACGGATTTAAAGGGGCTTCATTTTCAGTAAAGCCAAGTGGGCGAAATATAGATCATAAACGTAATTGTCTCTGGATACTGGGCTGGCAAAAGGGTGTTCCACGAGATTTGATGAATGGATTACCCACTGTCAAGTTAGAGAAATTAGTTAACTGGTGGCCAGAACAAAAGATCCAGAATCTTGAGGAAAGCAAAACCCCAGGTCCTACAGTCTCTCCCAGGGAACCTGAATGGCTATCCAAGCCATTGGAAAACTGATGTTTTTGCCCCTCCCAAGTGAGCGGGGTGGGGGCGGTGAAGGGTGGATGCATTAGAAAGCTCACAGCAAAGGGAAACAAGATCCTCCATTTAACACCTTTTGCTAAAGGACTCACCACTCTTGCCAGTTATCCCTGTGAGTCACGATCCAGTGGCTGATAAGCCAGGGAAGCACTCTTACCTCCCTGGCCAGACTGTGTCGATTGACTCAGCTAACCTGAGGCCAGTTCCCCTAACTTTAACAGGATCCCTTAACAAATATCTTTGGAAGGCTAAAGACACCCCGAAAAAGGAATATGAAATCAACACTTGCTGGATTGTTCCCTCATATTTTTTAACCATATTAACAAAGCCCAAAAAGTCGGTGTCTTGTTGTATTTCACAGAAGATCCCCATGGGACCTTGACAGAACACAAAAAGGCTAATAGCTGATTTTAACTATTTGTGTTTTGTGACAGAAATACTGAAGATTTGATCATGCTAGAACACTGAATGTACCTCTTGATTACATTTTTTGGTTGCAATAGTGTTATGTTTTGTGTTGTTGTGGGTATGGGTGGTGACTGGTATCAGTCCTTGGATCTGTTAAACTTCACAGTTCAGGCTCAGGGTTTTTTACAGGTCATCCTGGCTTACTGGTACTCCCTGCACAGTGATACCATTTCTTTTGACCCCTTCTTTCACCCCTTTTTACCAAACTGATTATGATTTGCATGTAACTCCTCCACAGTGTTTCCAAATTCCTAACAAACTGGGAAATGAATCAAGGGACCCATCTAATCTCTATTAGATGTGGTCACAAAAGAAAACTATCATAAAGCCTTTTGCACTGATGCTTTTCAGTGTCACACCAGTCCAGGAGTTCCATCCAAAACATGGTTGTTGGAAAGTGCCTAAGTTTTAAAAAGAGATGTGTATGTTTCTGGGATTACCCCTCTTTGATGGTGTGTACTCTGGGGGTATCCTGCACACACTGTCCTGTGAAAAGTTCTGTGGACTGTAACAATACTTGAACTTGCCAAACTAATATTTATATCTCTCAGCATTTGAATTGCTTTGGAAATGCTCAAGTGTAAAGTCCTTGAGACACTAAATCATCTTAGAAAACATTACATGGCAAGTCCACATATTGTCAAATTAGACTAGATACACTTTTAGTGAATTAACTGTAGTGTAATCTTGTATGGCTATTCATAAACACCACAACCTCTACTGAAGAATTCCCGTCTGGATCCTGGCTTACACTGGGAGTTCCTGGGTGGGGAAAGCAGCTGACACAAATACCTAAGTTTGTTTAACTTATTTATTTATTAATATTGGTTATTGTTAAATGTATGGTCATTGCTAAATGTATGGTTGTCTCTTTTCACTTTCTACCTTTAATTCATCATGTAACATTCGTGTCACCACTCCTGAGGTATCACTGAGTGGTGTCTGTGGCAAATTGAATTACTCTAATTGTTGTCTAAAGATTGATGATAATGGTAAAGTTGTTAAACAAATTGCCCAGGGTATATGGAAAATAGCCCATGTTCCTGTCCAAACCCGGAAAAGCCTGGATGTTGATTTCTTTTCCTGGCTTCCAGGTGGCCCATGGGTCAAACGTCTCCTATTTTACTACTGTGTGTTGTTGCAACTCTTATGTTTCTACCTTGTATGATTCCATGTTTTATTCAACTTATATAACATGTTGTATCCTTCATGTACTTTGTAACCACTTCAACTGATGATGGACAAGTCCAACAGATCAGGGCAACATTTGTAACCAAGCCCAAGAAATCTTTTGTAGTAATTGTGTAATTATCTTCCCCTTCTCCCCTTCCTCCTTCCACCCCTGCTTCTTTGCTGTCTTTTTATTTTCTCCCTTTTCTTTTCCTCACCACCCTGGAGGGTCACTTATGCTGTATTCCAAGCAATCTTTGAGCCACCGGGTGGTGTGAGAATCCTTCTTTGTTTTTTTTTTT
>NW_024884733.1:1522269-1524973 GCF_019232065.1 Centrocercus urophasianus | reverse complement strand
CAGGAGAGGGCGTTTTCTGAGCGGCAATCTTTTGTTCCCTTTGCAGAGCTCCCACGTTACCCGACCGTCCCCCCTCCCCCCACTCTGCAAAGAGAAAACACTTTTGAGAGTTTGGGAAATACTTGGTAACATTTGCCCCCTTCTCCTGATGTCTTGATGAAAACGTTTCCATTCTTTTCAAGCTCCAAGTCCACCAGCGCCTCATCACCTACTTCACACCTCTTTTTTTCCTCTACTGAAGACAGAGTATCTCTTTAAAGCTCCTCGGCAAGTGTTTGAGTCCCTCCTCTGTAAGCAAAGGATACAGTGGCAGACTTCAACACAACCTCCTCACACGCCTTCTGTGACAAACAGACTAAGCTGTGCTGCGCTCCAACTCCTTGTCCCAGGAAGGCAGGCATTTGCTATAGCACAAATGATTGCACTCCAACACGTTCTGCACGCGAGCCTCCTGTTAGCACAGACAAATACCAGCCCTTTGCAGCTCCGCTTTCTCTGACACAATTGGAAGTGAGTCCAATGCACGCAACGTGCACTTCATCACCGGGTCCTCAGGTGAACCAAGCCACAAGTAGCAGCGATGTAACACAAGGCCATGTATGCTGTCTAAAGCATTCCCTCTGATGAGGTGGGTTCTCTCCAGCTAGAGGGGGTCATCAAAGGAGCCTGCATCCACTCTTGCTTTGGTACAGGGGCGCATACCAGTTACACCAGTGAATAAAGGGCTCATTGGCTTTATTCCTAAAAGGGCAGAAGTAGTTGAGCACGAAGAATGGGAAAGGTAAGGGCTACCTCAAGCGTAACCCAAGGAGCCTGCTGATTGGCCCAGGAGCCACATCCTAGAAGCCATCCTAGAAACTGAACCGCTTGAAGCTGCCATCCTTCCTCCAAGTACACGCGGGCCAGAAGGAAGTGCACAGTGAGGACGGCACACCTCCTGTCCCTGGGCCACCGCGGCACCCACCCACCCACCCCCAGAGGACAGGCAGGCAGAGGGACCAGGCACTTTGCGCTGCTCCAGCTGCACACCTGCACGCCCCGTGCTCCCATCACTCCGTGCATCAGGCTTGCTTCGCACAGTGCCTGCTTTGCGTTTGGCACCTCTGCCAAAACCCATGGGGCGGGGATGGGGGAAACTCATGGAAGGCTCCCTGAAGGCACCCCCTCCTCTTGGACGTAGGAAGAGTAGCCTTCAGTCAGACCGAAGAAACAGGACGGGACAAGGGAGAAGCGTTTTAAAGGTTTATTGTCTAAACTACGACTCTACACTATCTCCTACACTACTGCTGCCATCGGCAGCGCTTCCTGGGGCGCAAGTTGTAGCGGCGTCCAACTCCATCACCCCCAGCTCCGCTATCGGGTCTCAGCCCCGGTGGAAAAGGACCGCTTGGTGCTGGACGTCCGCTGTGATGTGCAGCAGCAGCAGCAGCAGCAGGAGCAGCATTGCAGCTGCCGACAGGGAGCTGACTGCCCGCCCGTGCAGCAGCGCCTGACTGCATCTCTGGCTGCAGGCTTCTGCTCTGCTGGCCCTCCTGCCAACCCCACTGGAAGGCCTGCAAGGAGGAAGCTGGTCTCCTCCTAGCTCCAAGACTCCGCTTGAATCTTCTTTGGCACTGGAGACGATCTCTCTGGAAATAGGGATGATAGTAGCAGAGTACCTGCAAAATGCAAAGAGGAAGAGTTAGTCACCACCATTTCAAGACTGGGAAAACAAAGATACAAGACATAGGAATTGGAATCTCAAGAGACCGTCGGAGCGGACTCTCAGGGGCCGTTTCCACACGAAAGAATTCAGTTGCACACCTTCGTTTCATACGCACAGCCACGTCCCATGCCATTCTGTCACACTGCCCCTGTGCTGCCACCTCTCGTGGGCCAACATAAACGAGGAGGCACTACGTGCAGAGCAGCCCTTGTAACAGCCACCCCTGCTTGCATTTCTCTCATTTGCCAGCCGCAGAGGAGGCAATGGAGGGTTCTCAGAAGCACAAGTACCCAAGTGTCACCAGCTGTCAGCCACCTCACTTTGCACTGGCTGGCCACCAATGCCGCTGTGCCGAGAGCCATCTCACAGCTAGAGGGACTACGTACCTGGCTCGGAGTGGAAATGGATGCTCCCTGTGCTAGGAACTGAGCACATGGGGCAGACGTTGGCAAATCGGCGTCCGTGATGTAGAAGCCATGCTGATGAAGGCGACGGACAAAATCTTTCATGTTGCCAACATCAAAGACTTGGAGAGTTCCTCCTCTGGCCAGTACTTCCGCTCTGAAGAACGCCTCCTCAATCACAATGAAGTCTCCCTCATCGCCCCACCGAATGGACTGGAAGCCAACACTTTCAACCACTTTCCAGAGGGTGTTGAGAAAGGAGCACGCTGTCATGTCACTGTCGTAGCCGCAGCATTGCTCGGAGAGACCGCGGCATCGTCTTTTGGCACTGACTTCCCCGGGAGAAAACGGGGAAGCCTTCTCCTCTTGGAGAGGTCCAAGGGCAGCATGCGCAGCTGCTCTTTTAGCACCGAGTCGGCAGGCAGCAGATGCCGAGACTGCCGCCTCGGTGCTTGGAACAGAGACACCCGATGTTTCTGAGGAAGGTGTCTCCATTGGAAGTCGGAATTTGTCACCTGGGCAGAAATTCCTGTCCACAACCGCTCGCGCAGCCAACAAGGCTTGTCCTCCCACCAGCAGCAGGAAGCGCACAGCC
>NW_024884733.1:1474259-1522259 GCF_019232065.1 Centrocercus urophasianus | reverse complement strand
GCGCACAGCCAACAAGGCTTGTCCTCCCACCAGCAGCAGGAAGCGCAATGGCACCCGTGCTGCGGGCAGTGGGGCCTTCACAAACGTCTCCATGGAGACGTTCCACAGCGTCACAGTCGCATCACAGAGCACAGAACGTTTGCTGGCAAAAAGGGGCAGCCAGATTCACGTTAATGAAGGAAATAGGATCCCAGATATTTATGCTCCCCAAACCAACACAGAAAAAGATACCTGTATTTTCCTCCCCGAGGAGTTTTCCTTTAATAATGCCCTCACTGGCTTTATGTATATATGTATTTTATATATATATATATATATATATATTATGTATATATATATATATATATGTAGGCAGGCATGCATGCATATACAGCCATAGAGATATCAATATATGGCCTAACAGGTGTTTTCTGTGTTTGACTATAGGAAGCAAATGTGAGAAATATGGCTTACATATGATAAAGATGAAGGAATTCCTCCGATCTCTGTGAGAATCCTTTTTTGTTTTTTTTTTTTTTGGCTCAAAGCTTACTTCCTCAGGTTTTTCTTGTGATAAGACTCTGAGTGACTTGTCAAGGAGGCAAGTGATGGGTGCTAACTGTGTGACAATCGATATTGCTTTGGGACCATTTGAAACCCCCTTCCCCCCCAGAGCTGCTTGCTCTGTAGAATAGCAGAAGAGAGTGCTCAGGAGTGTTCACTGCCAGAAGATCTGGCCTGTGGCCAAATCGCTCCAGCTTGGTATGGGAGGCTGGGGGATGATACCATTGTATCCTGCGAAGGCAAGATGCAATTTGGTGCCTCCCTGCTTCCTCTTATCTGCTGGCAAGGCCACAAAGATAAGAACAAAGGAGGTTCCTGCTAGGATCCCAGAGCCAGAAGCTGCCACCGCAAGGAGAACTGACTCAAGCACCTTGGGTTTGATCTGTCACTCAAAGGAGAGCTGACTCGACCACTTTTGATTTGAGCTGTCACTGCAAAGATAGCTGACTCAACCACTTTGAAGCATTGAAAAAGGGCCATCATCACCATGCTCATCGTAGTCGTTGTCGACGACCCACCGCTACTGAAGATCAAAGACTGAACTACGAACCACGCTGGATCCATGGTGGTGACTATGTCCTTCTTGCTGCCTATAAAGACTCCTTGCCTCTTCTTTCCTATCTTTTCTATCGCCCTCCTTCCCTTCCCCAGTACCCTAATTCGTAATAGTGTCCGTCCTCCCCTTCCCCATTTTTCCTGACTAAGATTTGTAATAAACTGGTCGGACCAACATTTGAACCGTTGCTTCTTAATCTCACGCTGGGTATATAGATAATAAAAGAACCTCCTCTCCCTCCTATAAATTGGAGTGAGACATTTATTGAATGGCGTAGTCGTTGCAGGATACCCGCTGTGAGAGTGTTGTCCTTCCAGATATAACTTTCTTTGTGTGCACCTCCTGGAGTTGCATGGAGCGATATTTTTGAAAACTTAGATGTGAGTCCTTCTCCTGGAAGACCGCGCTCCGCATTCTGAAACTTTGCTGTTTATGTGTATGCCTCTCGGGGACGTATGAATTAATTTTGATTACATGTGTGCCTCCTCGGGAAGACCTCTCTGCATGTTGTGATTTAAGTATCTTGTAACTTAACTGTGAAATGTAGACCTTTTTGTGTGCTCCCCTCAGAGAAAGGGAAGAGTACTTTGAGCATCAGCATTTGAAAAGTGTCTGTTTCCCTGGGCTTGAGCTTTTGAATACATACACATCTCTTAGTGTAGGTCTTTCATTGTATTGAAAAAATGAGCGTCAGCATTGCCACCATGAAAAGTGAAGATGTATTATTTGATCTTTTAGAAAAACATGGTGCTCGACCCTCTTTATCAGGTATGGATTGGGCACGACAGTACTGGTATAACTATTAATATTAATTATTATTTTCATTAATATTAATATTAATATATTTAATTAATATAATATATTTATATTATTTATATTGTGTATATATTTATTATATATTATTATATATTTATTTATATTAATAATATGATTAAAATATTAATATTAATATTAATTAATATTAATTTATGTGCCAATTGACACTGGTCCTAGCAAAGATCTCCAGAGCCAAGTAGCATTGTTTTGTTTTGTTTTCTAAAACCATCACAGAGATTTACAATTACATAAAACAAACTTAGAAGAGACTACAGCTAGTCACCTAGTCCGATTTTCTGTTACAAGGCATTATCAATTGTAGTTACAATACTTCTAAAAGACATTTTCCTAACCTGATCTTAAAATTCTCCACACTGCAGTATTTTATACTAAAATAGGTGAAGCAGAATCTAACTGTGTGAATGTCTAAGCTAAACTCTTGGTAAATTTCTCATTCTCTGTTATTCACCATGTACTCAGGAGAACAGGTTCTCATAATATCAGTTAAGTAATGCAAAAACTGAACACCAGTGTGCTGCTAACGCTGAGCTGAAGCCATGGCATGGGGTGCAGTGCAGGCCTTCCCACCTGTAGAAACTGACTGTACAAATAGCTTTCTCTTGAGCTTGCAGAGGTTGCAGTCAGTGGTAAGTTACTGTGTTGACTGCAAAATGTCTGTGAAATATTTGACTTGATCTGCAGCCCTTACAGAACAACTGACACGAGCAAGGAACAGCCAGCAAGGTGATCCAAAGTTGTACTTGCATCCATCAATGCCAAGATAAATGATGCAGAATTTAGGCATTTGCAGAATTTATGTATTTGCAAGAAGGCACGTTCTGATTACAAAGTTTATTAAAAAGGAAAAATAATAACAAAACACTTTCAGCCAAGAACAAGAAACAAGAAAATCATCAATTTATATTCATGTTTAAGCTACGTGAACTATAAAATGTGCCTTAATATGCTGCATGCTGTGAACACCTCTTTCAAGCAGTTTTCTTACCCACAATAAGATTTGTCAGTACACATTCATTAGAACAGATCTTCAGCCAATGAAAAACTATTGTTAAAAAAAAATTGAAATATTTTTTAACATCTTATGGAAGCAAAACTACATTTCTTTTACTGGTAAAACATTGGCAATTTGTCATTATCTGAGCCTCAGCACTGAATACCAAGAATCAGTAGTCATTGTGTACACAGACTTGATGATTACCCGACCTATGCATGAATGTTCATATTCTATGTCTTCTTTCTGTATTGAGAACCTCATCAGTCAAAATAGTTGCTGCTATTTGCAGTTAATAACTTTGAATTGATTTCTTAAAAATTACTATAATTTAATTGACTGCAGCTGGTCAGTTTTGGTCCTCTTCAGGGCATTCATTAAACACAGAATTAATTCTTGAATAAATCTGCAAGAAAAAAAAGAGGAAAAAACATGTAGTGCAAAAGAAAAAAAAAAATGAAATCAGGCAGCGTTTTAAAATGGAAATATCATGTTTTATATTTGTCCAGATAAGATATGGTGCTTTTCATTTTACCAAGAAAAGCTTTTAACTAAAATTTTCTTTCAGTTAGGCCATTTAATTAATGATTATTCATATTTTGTCTGTTTGAGCACATTGTTTCAAACTACGACAGATAATGCCACAGTCGCTTGAAGGAGATATTAGAAATAGAGATTAGGAATGTGGAGGCAGGAAGGTTAAGAATCAAAGGAGTATCCTATGTGATTAATACAACAAAACAGACACAGCAAACATTCCTTGATGGAACACTTTTCATAATTTCATGCCACTTCAGCAAAATTTAACTTCAGAGAAGTAAATGACCATTTTGGTAAATTTACTGCTTCTGCTTCAATAGTTTCAAAGTGGACCATTTTATTTCTGTTAAGCTTGTTATTTTAAAATTTATTGTTGAATTTTGGCATGTTGAATAAATGGAATGGCCTTTTTCTCTTTTACTTTTCTAACTACTACTTCTTCAAAATCTCCTCTTAAAGCGAACTGTGAATATGAAAAACAGGCAAGTATTTTTTGTCATCAAAATACAAGGCAATGTTCTCAGCTTGTCTTGATCTAAAACAATGTTATTTTTATTTCAATTCTGGGATTTTCCCATTTGCTGATGCATTTAATGGGGAGGTTTCTCTTTTAAAAATCAGTTAAAAAATAGTAGGGTTTAATTCTTTTACAGGAAGAGTGTTGAATTGAATTTCCCCCTAGTAATGAAATTGAGATAATTCTTCCAGTATTCATCCGTACAGTCTGGAGACAGAGGCTTTTTATGTCCTTTATTATGTATTTGAAAAATGTAAAAGGATGAATGATGATGCCAAATACATTTTGACCATTACTAAGATGGGTCTCACTTGCATAAAACTGCTGTGCTGGTAAATTTATATTAACCCATTTGTTTAACTCACAAATGTGGTAATTGATGGACCTGCTAAAAATTTTTGAGGTTTTAATTTAAATTCTAATAGCTGCTGCAAATTTCAATGTCATCTTGTTTCTTTCGATTTAGAATGAGTGTTGTGCATACAGATTTTACCTAATGCAATAATTATCAAAACAACAGCATTATATCCAAATCTAGTCCAAGGGATGACTCATCTCTAGCTCTGTGTTTATTTAATGAAGAAAATAGCCTTATCACAGACAAAGTCCTTATGTTTGTACCGTTCCAAATACCAAAGACGAGTAACATCACACTTCTGTTCTGCTTTACATGTCAGTAACCCAACCTGTAAATATATATGAATAGGGAGTTGATTGGTGTATCAATATTTAGTGGTAACTCTGTCCACGGAGGGGGTTGGAACTTTAAGGTGCTTTCCAACCCAAGCCATTCTATTATTATGAAGTTCTATACATGAATCAATATAAATATATGATATCATGATGAGATGACCTTGGCTGGTTGCCACACCACTTTCTGACTTTCCCTCCTGAAGGGGGATGAAAAACCCATGGGTTGAGAGAAAGGCGGAGATAACAATTACTGTCATGAGAGAAACAGACCTACTAGAAGAAAATTCATATAGCTGTTTGCAAAGGTTTGGATAGTGAGAAATAAAAACAAATTAAACCAATGACTTCTGGGTGCCACGGTTCACAGTCTTACCAGTTTATAAGGCTCATTCTTCCTAAGAGCCTGCAGCTTTTAGCACCCTAATTAAGTGTGAATGGAAGGTATGACGCTTGTCATTGTCTCCTGCGTCAGATAACCCTGCAGGCATGAACATTCCTACAATCTCACCTGCTCTCACAGTTTAGATTGCTTGACCAACTGACTTCCCATCGCTGCCTCTCTTTCTTTTAATTCCTTGTTGCTTTGGTACCCCCAAAGGAGGGGGAGCTTTCATTACCCTTACACACCCCTTCATTCCCAGCTCCTCTGACAGCGAGGGACTTCTGCTCAGCCCATCACAGCTCTTCTCTGCTTCCTTTTCCTGCTGACACTTTTTCCTTTCTCCAGCACTGGTTCCTCCCGCGGCCCCCATCCTTTAGGGCGTATCCACCCTCTCTATGAGGTCCACAATGGACTTTAGGAGGACAGCCCTGCCGCTCAGAGTTTTCCTCATAAGACTTTCCCAATCACACTTAGATACCCATTGTAATTACAGAAAGGAGTGACAGTCACAGTGATACTGGCATATCAATAAAAACATTTCGAAATTGCTCTTTGACATAAGCACACAAAACAGTTCCTAACAGAAGTGTATGGACTGACATTTGTGAAAGTGTTGGTCTTCCCCTGCTAAAATACAACATAGCCTTCAGGGCAACATTGGTTCCACAGCAGTATGTACTTGAGAAGAAGATCTATTTGCATTTTTTAGCACAAATGAGGGGAAAAAAATGGAGCCCTAACAACAAAAGCAAATAAGTAGGGGAGGCACAAAGTTGTGTATGTACACCCAGCTTTCTGTAGGTAGGTAATGATTTCATTAAGAAGAAGAGGAGAAGAATACCAACTAAACTGTTAAACGTGTCCAGAATAAGAAAGCAGTATCTGATGAGATTTCTGAAAACAATATCATAAGACCTGCTGTTTTGCTCCTTATTTTTCTATAAAATCAGTCTTTGTAAAATAGCATGGGGAGAGATTAAAATGGAGCACTCTGCATCTCTGTCTTTATTTCCTCTCACTGAAGGACTCTTGGGTTCTTAATCTAGCAGTGAAAGCTGAGCTACCTTTTACTTTTCTCTCAGAAAGGATGTTTCTGTAAAACAGTGCTCTTCATTACCACTCCCACTTCAGAAGAAAACCTTCCATTTATATTACTGTCCAGAGGCTCTGAGCTGTTTCATCTGTTATAGTGAAGAAATTAATTCCAGCATGGAAAACAGGAAGGCTTTAGAAAAGTTCACTTCTCTCTGCACAAAATTGCCATGACACCCTAGTCAAGTGTGTGTCAAAACGTAACGGGGACAGCAATACCAGGCACACTGTCTACATTGGTTTTTCTCTTTTGGTGTTGAAGTTGGTGAGTTGCCAACCCAAGTGACCAAGGAGGCAAACTCCATACTCTGGCAGATATTGAGGGCATCCCCTATCATGGGAATCAAATGTTGTTTCTGCATTAGAGTTAGATAATATTTTTTTATTTCACGGTCTCTGCTGCCATAGTTCTTTTTGGGAGTCTTTCTACTTTACTTGGCAGAGGTCTCTGATAGTTTGCATCGCTTATCCTCTGGACGAACCTTCCCCAGGAATACACACTCAGTATATAGGTTATATATCTGTATTTTGTCACACACACTGCAAGAATATCCTGCACGAGATCAAACCAGAGAACAAGCCATGGCATGCCCGAGGAAGCGCCTGAAGAGACATCGGAAGGCCTGGCATCACCCCGCCCCGGTGCTCTTTGTTTAACGAAGGCTTAGAAGAAAATCACCACATCAATACGACAAGAAGAGCACTGAGACAGCTTGGAAACAACCGGATGGCTGCTGGCTGACACCAGATAACACAGCAATTAACAAATTTAAGCTGTGATAAGATTGTGAGCCTGGAGCACCCAGCCAACGGGGAAACGGGGCAGGGGCATCGGCAAACGGGGAACAAGGTGCAAAAGCTGTCGTTGTGCCCTTAGGGCGCTCCTGCTTGCGGGACGCCCGCCATTGAATCGCGACTAAAATCTGCTTTTATCAGAGATACCGCCCTGATAAATTATTTGGATATTTCCAACACCTGTCATCTCTGCAAAGAGAGAACTAGCTCGTATTTCTTTCTAATTATGTATGATAGGAGAAATAACAGCAATTCATTCTTTTCAGCAATATTGCAAACAGTGCATGAAAATCAAGATTTTATTCCTGCTTTGTCAAAACAAGCAAACAAAAACAGTGGAGTAAGACAGAAAAAAAACCCCACCAACCAAAAAACACCTCCACAAGAAGCTGTTTCCCGTTTAATTATCATATATTTATCAAAAATCTGCCTGGGGAAATTAACAAAAATTTGTGTGTTCACACCAAACCATATCTGATGGTCCTGTGAAAACAGAAGATGTCAAATAATTAAATAATACTAATTCAAATTCAAATTTAAACAATTATTTAATTAATCAAATAATACTATTTGTAATGCAACAGCTCTTATGCATAGTGTGCACGTGATTTGCAAAGTTTACATTGGCAAAAATTGCAAAGAGACATTGGCTGATTTGGAAAGTATACTCTGCATCCCATGTTTTCATTGCTGCCAAGAATATTCTCCCATAGAGGAAAGATATCAATGTAAAATCAGAGGTTTGATAAAAGACTTTCTAGGAAAAAAAAAAAAAAAGAGAGCCATTTCACTGTGAATAATATTATTCCATAAAAGTCATAAAAGTTAGACCATGTTTTCTCAAGCTTACTCTGCTGTAGTTACTTTCTGTGTATTCATTTCAAAGCAAACAACTGTGGATAAGTGCCAACAAAATTCTTGAGTTCCCATGTACTAATTACAATTAGTACAGGCAATTAGTCTGTGCCAACAATTCATTCTGTATTATCCAAATCATCCCACACTTTCTAAGAGCAGTTGGCTGCAGCGGATAATAAATATTCACATGTATTTATGGTACAATTTTGTTGTGTATAAAAGTTAATAATTATTTTATAGGCAGACATTGAACAAAGTTTTTTTTTTTTTTTGCTTTCAAATAAATATACACAATGAACTTAAAATTCTTAAGTTTTTTTGTTTGTTTGTTTTCCTAGAGATCTGAAATTAAAATGATCATTTAATCAATTATTTCATGTTTTGCAGTTTATTACTTGCATAGTCACTACTTTAAATAATGTGGCAAGATCTGTGGAGTTCTTAATTTTGTTGTAACTGCATGTATCTGATCTTTGTACAGATGAAACGGGACTAGTGTGAGACAAGCTGCTGATTAATAGCCAAGAGATTGACTGGACATCAGGGCAGATTCACAACAAGATGATTGATTTAGCTCCCCAACAACTCTACAAAAATGTGACTAAACAATGGACACAGGAACTCTTTGTGAAGGATTTGAATCACAGAATGGCCTGGGTTGAAAAGGATCACAGTGACCATCCAGTGACCAGACCAGGCCACCCAGTTGAGGCAGTTGTTGTGAACCCTCCCAGCAGCTTCTCCTGTGTTTATATATCAGAAGCATTGTGCTGAGAAGCACTATTTGTGTACCAGAATATGCTGATCAACTCTCTGGAAGGAGGAGGAGTCCAGGAAAGCTAGGAGACCAAAGGCAATTCCAGCTGCAGACCAATGTGCTGGCTGAACTTTATTTAAATAATTTCAAATTTGCATTAGCAACTGTTAACACATATCAGCAGAAAAAGAACTCAGTGACTTACAGCTGACCAGTGGAAAACATCACTGCAAGGATGTTAGTGGTGGAGATTCTGTTGTCATCTGGAGAACTCTTGGCAATTCTGGTTAAGATTAGATTCTCCATGTGAAAATTAACCCTTGTACAGATGTTCCCAATAAATCAGTTGTGGGTTTTGTTTGTGCGCTTTTTTTTTTTTTTTTCCTAGTCTGCTCTCTGTATTCACAGCAAAGTGACAGGAAACAGAATCCTCAATAGAGCTTTACATCATGATATTATATATTATTGACTCATATCTGTGGGGGCTTTACCATTTTACTTCATCTACACTCCTATTGTGGTCAGGCACCTTTGTTTTTTCTTGCTTCCACAGAACCTTCCTGCTGAAGGGCTTAATTAAGACCTGTAAAATAAATATGCTTTAATCTTGGCAGACTGAGTGCCTGAAATATTTTTGCCATCATGCAATTATTTCTGATAGAATTTCACCTTGTGCAAAGAGGACAAAAGAATCCAAAAAGTTCTCTCAGGTACCTTTGAAGAGAAGGCGCTTTTATAATGCAGAAATTAATAGGCTCCAGTCTTAGACAAAATTTGCATGATTTTTTTTTGAACTTCTAATATTTACATACTCTGAAGATTAAAATGACCACAGTATAGACTATTTTAATGACCACTCAATCAAGAAAGGTCACTGACTTTTAAGTTAAACTTGGGAATAAAGAACAGAGTATCACAGTCCTTGTTTTATATCTGCCTAGAAAACTAATGATGTATTAAAATTTAATGGCAGTAGAGTCCATCACCCTTCATAAATGATCCATATCAATGTGTCAGTGTGTACATTAAAACAATGTGTCTTAAGGTGTATGAGAAAGTGATAAAAAATTAACCCAATTCTCAATGTAATTACTATGAGGCAGTGATTGGGCTAACCTAACCACTCTCGGCATTTCACAGTGATTGAAATGCTATTACAGGTCCCCACTGCAGACCTCTATGCAGGAATCTGTTCTGTAGGAGGCACCAAATTTACCCCATAGAAGCTCCACTAGCATCAGCAAAGCATATATCAAACTCAGTTAGAATTTTATAAAACCTCATATAACACCAATTAAAAAATAGAAACGTGTGGTAAAAAA
The DNA here is from genome assembly GCF_019232065.1 of Centrocercus urophasianus. NCBI lineage: Eukaryota > Metazoa > Chordata > Aves > Galliformes > Phasianidae > Centrocercus > Centrocercus urophasianus. The sequence continues at coordinate 1,512,376 of NW_024884733.1, read as the reverse complement.
TATTTTATCTTCTTTGGTGAGCATTCTATATGAGACAAGTCTTCATGATATTTTTACTCTTAAAAGTAAGCAGCAGCAAATCACTGAATCATAGCATGGTTTGAGTAGGAAATGACCTCAAATATCACACATTTCCAACCCCCTTGCCATGGAGGACAGTTCCAAGTAGATCAGTCTGCTTAAATCTCCAGCCAATCTGTCTTCAGTGGGGCATCCACAGTTTCTCTGGGCAACCTATTCCACCATTTCATCACCTCACAGTAAAAAATTTCTTCATTATATCTAATCTAAGCCTACTCTTAGACTTAAACTGTTACCCCTTGTCCCATCACTACACTGCCTTGTAGTATCTCACCATCTTTCCTGTATGCTTCTAAACCTTGGGAGACCAGCTGTTCTGGACAGATCCTTCTATTCTCTAGGTTGAAGAACCTCAACTTTCTCAGCCTTTTTTCACATGACAGGTGCTCAGCAATCATCCTTTTGACTTGCCTCTGGACCGACTCCAACAGGTCTGTGTCTCTTATGCTAAGGGCCCAAGAGCTGAATGCTGTATGCCTGGTGGGGGATCTCATGAAAGTGGAGCAGATGGGGCTAATCACCCGCTAGCTATGCTTCTTTTGATGCAGCCCAGGATACAATCAGCTTTCTGAGCTGTGTGCTTACATTGCCGGTTTGTGTCTAGGCTGACTTATCATCCACTAGCACCCCAAAGTCCTCAGAAGAGCTGGTCTCTATCCACTCATCACTCATATTGTGTATTTCTGTTTGGGATCAGCCTGAGCCATGTGTTACACGTTCCACTTGACTTCATGAAACTGCATGTTTTTTCCAAACAAATCCACCTCTCAAGCCTGTCGAGGTCCCTCTGGATGGCATCCAGAGTGTGTGTCAACCTCACCACTCATCTTCATGTAAATATTTCCTGAGAGTGGTTAAAAACTGTGGTTCAGCATGGAGTTGTCAGCCTTGGAGGTGTTCAAGGTGTTTGTCTGCTTAAGTACCTAATACTAAGGCTAACTAGAAATGCTGATGATGATAACCTCAGGCACAATTCCATAATAGAAAAGCTGGAAGAATGGGAAAATCACTGAAAGGTGTTCTTGTTCAAAGACACACTGTTTCCCCATGAAAGCGAGTATTTGAAACTTCTTCTCAATTCTTTCTTGGGGGTCTACCTTGTGCAGTAGCCAAGAGGAGATGAATTGACAACCTTCCCTTTCTTCCCTCTGGCAACAACTTTTAAAATAAAATAGATCACACAGTACAAATAAATATCAGGTAAGCAGAAACAGTTGTAAGTGCTGTCATGTTCATATAACAAAGCTACATGGACGACTCCTGCAAGAACTTAAAAAAAATATGTTTCAAAGTTTCACACATCAAAGCAATAATTATTGATACAAAAGAGTATTGGGAATTCTATAAAACTATGGACTTGACAATGGGAAAATAGAACATGTTCCTCAGAAACAATTCTGATAGAATCTAAGAGCTATCAATACAGGAAATGGAGTGGTAAAAGATTATAAATAAAAACAGAGTATGGTTTTAGAGAATGTTGCAGGAAAATAAGACTACACAAAATCAAACATTTTTAAGCAGAAGATTTTTGGATACCCAGGATTTGATTTTCAGTGCTTCTGAGCAGTCACGACTCCAGTAGAATTTAAGAAGAGTCATGCATTTTTAACAACTTCAGAATGGAGAGAGGAACAAAGCCTCAGCTGTGCTTTGTTCTCAGGAGTGGTCTACTCAGTGTGGGAAAGAAACCCACCAAGCTACAACTGAGAACTCAACTTTCTTTATTATATCCTGGAGAAATTATTGTTTTAATGATATTTCAAACAAATTCAGTTGCATGACACAATCCTTAATGGTCAAAAGAGAAAATATTATTCAAAATTTTCACTTTATCATTTCAATAAAAGTCCCACATATTCTTGCAATATTTATTAAAAAAAGTCAACTCATTATCAAGCAGCTAACAATTACATAGTTTGTTGATCTCAAAGTGAATATAATTAAATCTGAAGTTGTATGCATATCTTTAGAAAGCCCTTACTTATGTTAAAAAAAGGTACCTACTGTGGAGGTGAGGCCACTATATAATGTGACAGACTTAAACAAACAACGTTTATGTTATTTTTCCTACGGAAAAGTTTTGTGTGTCAGGGCATCTAGGCATCAAAGAAATTCCAGTTTGTAAACACATTTCTTACTTTGGGTACTTGATGCCTCATATAATAAAGGTAAAGAACATTGAATCAAGTGCTTCACATAAAACTGAAGATGAATGTTTCTGGTCAGAGAATTCTCCTGTACGTGGAGCTGCAAAAATATAGCATGACCTGCTTCATTAATGAAAGAGAGATGAATGTAAAATTCATGTGCAAGGAGTGAAAATTCAGAAATAACTCAGAAAACAACAATAAAAACCATGTTGCTAGGAAAATCACTTCTGTACAGGATTTTCAGTGTATTGCTTAGATAAATTGAAAAATTGGGGTCTGCACTGCATGTGAAAAAAGAATGTAAAGCAATAGCAGTATGTAATTGCCCGTATCCAGAGTGGAAATATACTAAATATAAATAAAGTTTATACTGAATAATTTCTAACTAATTCAAGATGGAACCCTAAAATCAAAGCCCACTAGATTAAGCACAAAATCACTAGCAATAAGTACAAGTTATCCAGAACATAGATTAGCATCATATGCAATGTGCTGTTGTTATGCAAATGGTACAGAAGCTGAGACAGTAACATGACAGAAGATGATAAAAATTTGTCAGACCTTTTTAGAGCACTTTTTTTTTGAATGAACAAAGAAACACACTTCAAATGAAGCTTTATGTGTCCCATCTTTCATAGGAGAATAAAATCTCTTCTACTGATGACTTTCAGTAACACCTCTTGACCTCTTAAAATGGATTTGAGACTAGTAGTCCCAACCTATGGTTCTAAAATCCTCTGCTGGTGTGGGAAATAGGAAAGCAATAAGTAAGATCAGTTGAGATCATGTCAGTTACTCAGTATTATTGCCCATGGGCTGTTGAATATCAGACATTACTGTCTGCAAGAATAAGAATGTATGACTGGTGTAATTTAATTCATTAGAAAAGCCCTGTGGTTGATCATCTACAATTTGCTTCTGCTTAAAAGCATCCCTTACTCACTGCTAGACAACAGCTGCAGTAAACCAACTGAAGGGAAACATGGGAGCTTTATTTCCAAGAGGTTTGCATCCCTCCATTTGTCACACAGGATGGAATGCACATCAGAACTGTGATTCGGTGCACTTCACATTGGTCACTCCATTCAATAAACTGTAGACACAAATTCCATTAGAGCTAAATAGAAATCAATTGTGCTTTTCGTATGGTAATTGCAACTCGACGGTTTGAAGTGATGAAAATCCAAAGTTTAATTCTAGTTTCTTACTACTAAAAATATCATTCAGATGCAATCTTAAGTCTTGAAGAGGTATTTCAGGTTAAATATACATAAATAATAAACTTTAAAGCAAATAAAGAAAACAACAACAGAAATCAGCAAATCAACACTCAATGCAGTCTGCTAACAATAATGGGTAAAGAAGCTTCATATTTTGTTTAAGCTAGAAAATTCAGAGAATAAGTTCTAGAGACAGACTTTAAGTTATAAGTCCCTTTTTTTCCCCCAACGATATGCTACACTGTAAATCATGGAGGAGTCTTGATACTTAGGAGATACTTAGGACTCCTGGAAAGTAGTCATTCATTAGAGTGAATACAGCCAGCACAGAAACTGATAGCATCTTGATACCTGAACTTTTGCAATTAAGTGTCATTTTAAGGATTAAAAGTAAAAAAAAAAAAAAAAAAAAAAAAAAAAAGTAATTTTAAGGGCTAAAAGTAGAAGCTAATCATAAATTATTGCATTCTTTGCAAAAATTCTCCTTCTATCATTAAGGAATCGCTGCCAAACAAAAAAACCAATAAACAAAAAGCCCGTAGGTCTTAATTGTAGAAAATTTGCTTCAGTTAACATTGAGCTATTGAGCTTGTCATGTAAGTGCTGCTAGTCCAGTCCAAGCAATTTCTTTACCAGTGAGAAAGCTTAACATTCTGAAGAAAGAGACCACAAACAGATTGACTGCAGAATGTTGCCCATTTTTTGATTTCCAGGTATAAGCATATTCTTTATGTACACAAAACTGTATAGACAGCTCCTTATATCACTTCCTAACAACAGTAGCAGACGTGGCTTAAAACTGATGTAAATGTGGTCTGCTTCCTGAACTGGTGGTTTGTTCCTGAGACTTGTATTTGAGTTCATTAGCTTTCAGATAGACTCATCTCCTCAGGTAGCTTCCACTTCAGAGATGGTACTGGCACAATGGACTGGGACAGTGCATGTGACCAGGGTAGAGATGAAAGGAACTGCCTTTCCCATTGAGGATAATTGTTCACATTATTCACTTTAAATAAATAATGAAATCAAAGCATGAATCATATGTTAGTATTATATATTCAAGTGTATATAGTGAATAATTTAGTGTGGCCAGATAAATTCTTCAATAGCTGCATGAACATATTTTTCTTTGAGAAAAGTTAATTCCAGTGGGGAAACAAGTTGTCAGTTTCAATATTAGGTTGCCTATGAGTCTTTTTAAATATCACCAAAATAAAAGAAAAAAAAAAAAAAAGCCATATCTCCTCACCCTTTGCCAGGGCCTTTAAATATCAAATTGGAAAATATGTTGTTCCTATCACTGTTTCATAGAATGATTGAGTGGCTTAGATTGGAAGGGGCCTTAAAGACTCCAATTCTACCCCTTGCCATGGGCAGGGCTGCCCCCCATGAGACCAGGCTGCCCAGGGCCCCATCCAACCTGGCCTTGAGCACCTCCAGGGATGGAGCATCTACAACCTCTCTGGGCAGCTGTACCAGTGCCTCACCACCCTCTGAGTAAAGAATTTCTTCCTAACATCTAACCTAATGAAGTATAATCTAATTTTTCAAGAAAGTTCTTTGTTTTCCTTAAAATGCTGCTTTACAACATTGTCCAATTCTCACTAATATCTGTATGTGATTTAAACCTAGATAATGTATGCCTATGTAGCATTCAAAGTGATTGTTTGCTTGCAATTAAAAAATATTCAAAGGATATGTTATGTGTTTTTATTTGAAAATGTCCAACATATCTGATTATACACTGTCATCTGAAAAACACCATTTACATATTCCAGAAAAAATACCATCCCAAATGTGCATATTTTGAAGCTTTTAAGTTTTATGTACATGACTCAATCAAGCTTCAACTTTGCATATGCACGCAACCTAACTCTGTACCAACGTCAGATGTTCTATGCGCCTGTATGCAGCTGCCTACAAACATTTCAGTTTTAGTGCTATGTTTAACTGGTATTTTTGCTAGCATGCTTATTATTCCATTCCTGTAAACTTGTTCATGATTTTAAAATGTTGTATAATATTCAGCAATTAAATTCTTTAGTGCATAAAATCACCTACTTTTTTTTTGGTAGACAGAATTTTCAACTAATTATTACCTACTGTTTATCAAATAATGTAATGTATGCAAAATTTCTTAAAATAGTACTTGGACATGTTTCTGTATTTTTAACAAAGAAAATGTGTCAGTGTACTTTATTCATTACTTCATTAACAGAAGTAGAAGAAAGAAATCTGCTGGCTCTTGATAAGGTGCATCAGGTAGCCCTTGCACGTTATCCCAATTAATTTCTTAGATGATTCCAATTTCTAATTGGATAGAATATTAATGTTGAGACAGGAAGCAAAGGAAAACATTTCTGACAGACAGAACAATAAGCAGAAGAAAAAAAATGGCACTAACTGAACAAAACATACTAGAAATGGAAAGTTTCTAATTTTTGAAGTCGTGAAGTTTTGTAATTTCTTCTCAAAAACTTAACTTACTAAGTCTGTTCATGGAATTGGATAATTTGATTACATTCATTTTGATAATGAGCTGATGATATTGGTGTAAATGAATAGTAATAATATGTAGTTAACAAAGCATGAAATTTGTATACATTGTGATTAATATAAGCATAGATTTATAGTTATATCTACATATATGAAGACAGGCTGAGGGAGCTGGGCTTGTTCAGCCTGCAGAAGAGAAGGCTGTGGGGTGACCTCATTGCAGCCTTTCAGTACCTAAAGGGCGCCTACAAACAGGAGGGGAATCAACTCTTTGAAAGGGTTGATAACAGCAGGACAAGGGGAAATGGTTTGAAGTTGAGGGAGGGAAGATTTAGTTTGGATGTCAGGGGGAAGTTCTTGATTATGAGTGGTGAGGTGCTGGAACAGCTGCCCAGAGAGGCTGTGGATGCCCCGTCCATCCCTGGAGGTGTTCAAGGCCAGGTTGGATGGGGCCCTGGGCAGCCTGATCTAGTATTAAATTGGGAGATTGGCAGCCCTGCATGCAGCAGAGGGGGGTTGGAGGTTGATGATCCTTGAGGTCACTTCCAATCCAAGCCATTCTGTGATTCTGTGATTCTGTGATATGAAGATAATATATGTTTAAAGATTCATGCATATGCGGAGAACTATAGAGTCACAGAGTGGTTTGGGTTGGAAGGAACTTTTAAGGCCATCTAGTTCCAACCCCCTACTGCAGGTAGGGACATCTCCCCCAGACCATGTTGCTCACAGCCCCATTCAGCCTGGCCTTGAGTGCTTCCAGGGAGGGGGCCTCCATGGCCTCTCTGGTTGAATATGAAGAGGTATTTATATATAATATCATTTTCTATTTGATCACTACTTTTGTGAACTACTGACGATGTATATTTCACTGTATTATTCTAAATAAAAACTAGCAATGTAATTTCCATCTCGAAGGCTGTTTAAGGAAAACAAGATTGGAGCAGCAGACAACAGCAGTACAGAAACAATATGATAGGAGATGCGTTGAAAGCTAAGTACAGAAAGATGCTAAAGCCTGAGAATATGAACACAGATGATAGATCATATAATTCTGGGCCATACAGTAATGCCAGCGTGACAGCTGGGTAGAACCAGCTTTGTGTATCTCTTGACAGTGCATGGAATAGAAGTTTATATTAAATGGTTATTACTGGTTTGAAGAAGAATTAAAAGAAACTTTTTGAGTAAGCAGAACAAAGTATCAGTGTACAATGGCTGCCAATAATTCAGATTACAAAAATTGCAGAAACTCAAAATTCCTCCCTCACTTTTGTCTCAATTTGACATTCTTTGCATCATAATAAAATTAACTAAATTTTGTATAAAGATCCAAGGTGGATTACATTAAAATCTTTTACTCTCTACAAATTTTATTTTTAATGGAATGATCACTGTAATTGTAACAACTGCTTTCATGAAAATCTGTCTGTACATTATATAGATCCTGTGTTCTGTTTCACATTAATATCATAAAAATGCTTTTAGAAGATATTTCATTCTCTTAAGATGGTAGATCTCGCATTTCTGCTTTGAAACTTCACACCAAATCTTAAAGCTGACATTCTATGACTGGTCATCACAATTTCAATATTTAGGAGTGGGAATATTTCGTCAGAGCTACTTGAAACTATACTATACTATAACTGGGGGAGTAGCGTGGTAAGAACTTCAATCAGCCATACTTATTTCATTATCATAATATAAATATAAATTCTAAGTATCTGACCCAATAAACAAACCTGGTCAAATTACTTTCATTTTTAGGATTATGCATGCTTTTAGCCCTCTGGAGATAAACACCTGCTCAGAAGCATGTGAATTCTCACATAATTCTTCTCTCCAGACTTTTAACAGCAAACCAGAGCGGAACATAGGACATAAAAAATAGATCTCCACTCATGAAGGAAATCTTAATGAAGAAATTTCCAGTTACTCTGCTTACTATGGCCTATTATATCATCAGTAAACATTCAGTTTCAACTTATGTCTTGAAACAAATGGCCTTCCTAATAACGTGTTGATCTTTTTTAGCAACTATTCAAATGCTCCGATTACTCTGAAAATATTCCTTGAACAGTTGCTAAAAGATAGATGCAATCAGAGTACATTTTATATTCCTAGAAAAGGAGAAAATCCCCAAACTCTGTAAACTAGTTGATCCGCTGATCAACATTTGGAGTAGGAGATACAACCATATTTTATTTTAGCCTTTGGAGCAGAGAAGAATATAACTTGAACACAACTTATATTTCTGTTTCCCTTATTTTTGTATTTTTAAGATCAAGCCATCTTCCTCTGTGGGAATTAATTAACTAGCTCATCATCTAAATTATTCTTCAACATAACATTCAGGAATATACAAAGTAGATCTCTGGAGGTGCTGCATATAAATTCCAAATTGAGCCACTCTGAACAATTTTGGCAAAAAAAAAAAAAGACTTTTTAAATTGCAGAGTCCTCCAGAAATTATGTTTTGAAGCAGAAATATTGTCATCTTCCTATCTTTCAGGATTCTATGAAAATATAGCTCTATCTGTTGCATAGTTACAATTCTGTCTTTTAAAATTTTCAGAATTGTGCCATTTGGATCTCTAATGTATTACAAAAGCCATCTTTCAGTTAAAGCATAATGGTTTCAGAAGCACGTTCCGTAAAAGGAAAATAAAATTTGATTTCTTAGCCTAAAGCATATGAAAACATATGCTAGGAATCAAAGAGAAATTTAATTTTTCAGTTATTAGAAGAAATACTAATAAAAATAAAAATCCTCTTCTACCACTAAGGTATGAAAGTACCAGAAATAGTCAGTGTGGATGTAGGGCCATTGAAAGTTTAATGAGCCATTTGTTTCCTAAGATACTTCTGGCCTTGAAAGCAACCAGTTTGTTAGCTGTGTGGAGATGAGCTGCCATATAGTCTACACCAAAAGCGTAACCTGAATGTTCAAATGTGTAACAGTAGCTGTGTCAAGTTCTCCCTGTTTCAATCTTTGGCCTCCAAGGGGAAAAAAAAAAAAGTGAAAAGGAGTCAGAAGTGCCTCCCCTATATGTGTAAGATAAATGAAGTCTTTATGCCTCTTTCAAGGGCCCCAGTCCATACTACTCCTTCCACTTAAAGGAAGACATGTCACAGATCTGACAGCGCTGCTGCTAGGATGCAAGCCAAACTGAAGCTTTCTTTCCACCCCTCACAACGATTAACCTTTTCCCTCAGATCTCTAAAGGCGAGATGAAAGATTCCTAAAGATCAGAATTCCAGCAAGAGAGTGTGACCCACTCTATTAAGGGCTTTAAACGCAAAGACTACAACCTTGAACTCCATCAAAACGCCAACAAGCAGTTTGTGCACAGTAAAGCACTGGGAAGGATCAAAAAATGTCCACCCAAACTTCACAGTAATTGGCCTACTCTGTTCTGCACAAATTGAAGGTAATTGCTGAGCTTTTTTAGCAGCATGGTTTAGTGTATGTTTGAAGTAGTTTGACCATGATATAACAAAGACATGTAATAATGTTATGTCAAAGGAGAGAGAGTGTAATCCAACGACACTGTAAGGCTAGCATAGAAATCAGACAGAAAAAGGCTGCCTCTTTCTTGTTCAGTGGTCCAGCAACGAGCTGCGTATCTTCTGTAGGAAAACTGAAGAGATCTGCAGAAAGGTCCTTCCAGATTCCCACAGTAATTTGCCTATCTTTGGACACATACCATCATGGTTTGGGTTCTGCAAAATTCTAATGGGATGAAAGCCATTTTTTGGAGTAAGATATAGCATAAGAATATCATGATATTATGCACTTTTGGCATGTTATAAGCAGATGCCTTATTATTAATACATTCTGATTAGTACTGTGGAGAAAAAGAAATAACATATCCCAGTCCAACGCTTGATAAAAGAGCAAAAAATCAAATATACTCCTGTACAAGGTGTACAGTTTCAGTATGTAGCTTGATAGAGGAAGAACATGCTTCTTTAAGGTGGAAAACAAGTGTTATTTGTAAATAAGTAGCATCTGAAACAAAGCTTTTACTCAGAATGTATGCCTTTCAGCATTGTCACGCCGAAATAAATAAATAAATAAATAAATAAATAAATAAATAAATAACAATTATCCATTGAAGGATTGCTTCAAAAGTACTGATCTTGGAAAAAAAAAAATTAAATGGAGTCTTCTAATCGTCTGTCTAATTGCCAATTGTCTCTATGCAACATAAAGATTAAGATGATACTGAAATACAAGGAAAAGACTTAATCCTCAAGAGATGTAACAATATCCAAAAAGACTGTATGGTAAAAAGCCTGATAATCTGCCTAGAAAAGAACACTTTGAAATTCAGACTTCATATACCACACCTGGTCTACTATATCTTCATGATCACCTGTTTCTGTAAGTTATCTAAAAATTTTCCTACTCGTATCAACAATTTACATTAAAAGGTTTTCATTTTTTTTTATAAACAAGCTGCAAGAGCTACATAAATACCATGAAATACAGATTAGGTGAAGAATATCTTTAAGAGTAAGTAGTACAAAACTGCAAAGTATTCCATGGGTTTAAAGATTTTGTTTTAACATTATTTTCCTGACAGTATGGTGGGTAATAACTTTCTGTCTGCTATCCACCAGGCGATCCACATCCACAGAGCTCCTTTCCAGCAGATCAGCCCCAACCTGACCTGGTACATGTGGTTATTCCTCCCCATGTGTAGGACTCTACACTTGCCCTTGTTGGATCTCATCAGGTTTCTCCCTGCCCAGCTCTCCAGCCTCTCCAGGTCTTGCTGAATGGCAGAACAGCATTCTGGCATCTCAACCATTCCTCCCAGCTTCATATAATCTGCAAACTGAGAGAGCACCCTGTCCTTTCATCCAGGCTGTTGATGTTGAACAAGACTGGATCCACTACCAACCCCTGGGGAACATCGCTAGTTACAGGCCTGCAACTAGGCTCCGTGCTGCTGATCACAACCCTCTGAGCTCTGCCAGTCAGCCAGTTCTCAATCCACCTCTCTGTCCATTCATCTACCCCATACTTCCTAAGCTTACCTACAAGGACGTTATGCGAGACAGTGTCAAAAGTCTTGCTGAAGTCAAAGCAGACTACACCCACTGGTCTCCCCTCATCTACTCAGCCAGTTGTGACATCACAGAAGGCAATCATATTGGCCAAGCATGATATCCTCTTGGTGAATCCATGTTGACTACTCCTGATAACCTTTTCTTGCACTTGCTTGGAGGTAACATCCCAGGAATGGAAATGAGACTGACTGGAATGTAGTTTCCCAGTTCCCCCTTCTTGCCTTTTTTGAAGACTGGAGTGACATTGTCTACACTCCAGTCCTCTGGCAGCCCTCCCATTCTCCAAGATCTGTCAAAGATGATAGAAGTCAGACAGTTGTTTCTGCCAGCTCCCTCAGCGCTTATGGGTGTATTCCATCAGGGCCCATGGCTTTTTAATCTTTGCATGCCCACTGTGTGGTAGACTACAGGCTGGCCATGAGCCAGTAGCGTGCCCTTGTGGCCAAAAAGGCCAATGGTATCTTGGGGTGTATTAAAAGGCTAACAGAATGAGGAAGATAGATGATCCTCCCTTTCTACTCTGCCCTGGTGAGGTCACGTCTGGAACCTGTGCCCAGCTCTGGGTTCCACAGTTCAGGAAAGACAGGAAACTACTGGAGATAATCCAGCAGAGAGCCACTAAAATGATTAAGGGCCTGGAAAATCTCCCGCATGAAGAAAGGCCTGTACATTATGACTACTACACAGGAATTACACCATGACAGCTACGTCATTTCCATGATATTGCAAATTCTATAATTTCTAAAATTACAGAAGAAAAATGGATAGCTCAATCGTAATGAAAAGTTTCTTAAAAATGTAAATACTATCAAGTGTTCTGAAAAAATGTAAAAGAAAAAAAAGAGAAAAGAGGAAAAAAAACCCAATAATGAACAGAGTGACAGAGTGCAGCAGTTCTTATGTAGTGTGATTTACCTAGGCAAAGGAAAAAGAAAACAATTATGTTGAGAAATTCCACATCTGTGAAATCTCAGAAGAAACAAACATCAGTTGTTACAGCTTAATCACTAGGAAAATTTACACAGCATTACTAAACTGAAAGGAGTTTTACTTCAAATAACATATATTAAATGGAAGGCAATTCTACTGTTTATTCAACATTGACTGCTATCAACACACACAGGACATTGAAGGGACTCTACACAATTATCCCAACCTACATAACACTTTTGTGAACAACCTGAAAAAAATTTATTCAGAGTAGTTTTTTCCTCACTTTGGAATTACAGTTTAATACTTTCCAACACGTGGAGTTTTGGATTCTTAGTAATACTCTAGGGATAAAAGTACTAGTCTTATTTCTGATAAAGTTGTTTACTTCTTCACTCTAAAACACCAAGAAGAATATAATCACCTGAGAGTTCTTAGTAGGAAAACACTAGTATTGCATTTATTCTGTACAAACCAAGGTTGTGCAGAATAATGCCGTTATCATATTCAATCTTGTCAATTTACAAGCTATTGATTTAGTGTAAGTTCACAGTGTTTTCAAAAATTCTGAAAAGGTTTCACAAAAGTTTCTATTTCAGCATCTGAACTGCAGCTGCAGTAATGCTTTCTTTCAAATAGTTGCAGTCAGTGCAACAGTTCACAATACTCAACTACATCAGGGTTGTTTATAAGTTAAACATTAATCAAGGTGAAAATGTCTCATTCTTCTTTTAGCTTTCCAAATAAAAAACTTTCTTCCTAAAAGGTCTACTTGCCAGCATTACAATCACACATTTCTTAAGCTATTCTCACAGGTCAAATGTAAATAATGAATTGAATGCTTCTCCAGCACAGAAGAAGAAATGCTGCAAGGCATACAGAATTTGAACACAGCATCAATCTGCTGCCACAGTCAACCAAGCCTGAGAAGAACTTACCATTAATTTTAAAAGGAACTTCAGCAAATAGACTGACAGAGTGAAACTGCCATATGTATTCACAGTTGGTGACTTAGAGGTGACACTGAATATTTTCCTTTATTATTATTTTTTTTAAGTTCAGGAACAGTGACACTGCCATCATGCAAGCTAGCAAGAGTTTCAGAGTAGCAGTGTGTTTGTCACTACAATTTCTTCAACAGATGTTCTGTATTTCAATAATTTGAACACATATAGCTGATTACCCTAATATTAGTATTTTGAAGGAACTGTAGAAAAACAGTACCAAAAAAAAAAAAAAAAAAGAGTATATTGATGTTACTTGCACTGAAACCTTCACTTTTCCAAAGCCAGCAGTCTCCAAAGAGATGTGTACAGAATGGTTCAACACATCATTAAATACTGAGAAAACTGTTTCCTGGGCTGCTGAAATAACACTAAGTAGAAAAGAACAAAACCGCAAATCTTCCTACAGAAAGCAGGAAAACAAAAACAAGCCACCAGACAGAAGAAAAAAAAAAAAAAAAGGAAAGAAAAAGAGAAAGAGAAAACAAACAAAACAAACAAAACACAGAAAAATGAGGATCTTTATAATCTGTGAAGTCAAATTTTTTGATTATGAAGACAAACAAATATCTGTGTACACTGTTCTTTCAGACATTTTGCTTTCTTACTCCTTCTCTTATGCAAAGGATTAAAACATTAATTCCAAATCAATACAAAAAGTAGTAACATAACCTACTTTTTATTTCCTTCTCACCACATCCATCATGTTCGAAATAAACATTTTTCCCCACTTCTGTAGTTCTTAAATAACTTCTTCAAACACTCAGTGTTGAAAGAACTGTGAATAATGTTCAGCTGAATTATGTGTTACAAACAAACACCTTACCTAAAGGAACACTCTTCCTCTGAGACAATATGTTACAGCAATGCAAACTTCAGTTCTGCAGCCCTCAAGGGCAGTCATCTTCCCTAAGTACAGGAGCATTATCAGTCCTTAGTGCCCTTACAAAATAAAGTAGTCACAGTTTGGCAGTTACCTTGATATTTCTGTGAAAAGGATGAATATTTTAAATGCAGAACATTGGAATTTATTTTAAAAATAAAGTACAGGCATTTTTTGTCACGCTGACTGATCTAACATTTATAGGATCTTAAATATTGAGCAGTCACATTTTACAGATTATACAGTAGATATACAATTTCACAGTATACTTACTGACTTATTTCTTAATAGTCTAACTATCATAGCTGTATTGCTCCCCCATGAATTTGATCTTAAAGTAAGTAATTTGGTATATTTCAATCTTGGATTATTTCTTGGAGGCTTCTGTATGGGTGCATACAAACTGAAACGATGCTGAATATTACATTCCAATAAACCTGCACAGAACAAATTGGTCCTGTGCCCTCTGCAGTTAAAATAAGGAATGCAAGAGCCTTTCATCCAAACTTCAGTTGAGGCACTAGGAAGCAGTAATCATCTGTGTGTGAGATGTTGTTCTGTATAGATTTGGATATATTGATTTCAGATATACTGACCAATTCCCACCTATAATCTTTCTATAATCTTCAGATTTTACCTGCTTGTATTACTACACTTGAGTAATACCACCACAGAACCACACAGTGGCCGAGGCTGGAAGAAACCTCTGGAGTCCAAAACTCCTGCTCAGGCAGGAGTACCAAGTGCTGTCTGGGACCGTGTTCATGTGGCTTTTGAAGATCTCCAGAGATGGAGACTCCAGCACCTCTCTGGGCAACCCATGTCAGTACTCAGCCAGCCGGACAGCAAAAGATTGTTTTTATCTGAACATTAGGAAACTCTTGATTTTCAGTTTGTGGCCATTGCACTGGGCACTACTGAAATGAATCTGTGCCCTCCCTTCAAGTATTTAAATATATTTACAAGATCCCCCTGAGCCTTGTCTTGTCCAGGCTAAACAGACCTCTTTCCTCCTAGGAGAGGTGTTCCTGTCCTTTAATCATCTTTGATTATTTCCAGCAGCTCCTTGTCTCTCTTGTACTGGGAAGCCCAGAATTGGATACAATCCTCCAGGTGTGTCCTTACTAAAGCTGAGTAAAGGGGAAAGATCTGCTGGCAACTCTTTGCCTAACACAGCCAAGAATACCATTAGCCTTTTTTGCAGCAAGTGCATGTTACTAAATCATGTTCAACTTGGTGTCCTCCAGGATCTTATGGTCCTTCTCTGCCAGGCTACTTTCCAGCTGGCTGGCCCTCAGCACATCCTAACTTATGAGATCGTTACTCCCAAGGTGTAGAACATTTCAGCTCTCCTTGTTGAACTTCATGAAGATCCTGACAGCCCATCTCTCTAGCCCTTTAAGGATTACATCTTGTGTACCAGACACTTCTTCTAGTTTCTTGTTGTCTATAAAATTACTAGGGATACCCTTTTTCCCATCAACCACATCATTAACAAAGATGTTAAACTGAACTGGACCCAATATTGACTCGTAGGGTAAATCACTATTTACTAGACTCCATCTAGATTTTGTACCAGATGACCTGCTGGGTTCAGCTGTTCAGACAGTTTTCAACCCATCTCACTTTCTGCCCATCCAGTCCAAATACATCAACAGATTTTCTATGAAGATCTAATGGGAGATAGTGTTAAAGGCCTTCCTGAAGTCCTGGTAGACAATGTCAACTGCTTTCTATTCCTCTACCAGACAAGTCATTTAATTGTAGCAGCTTACCAAGTTACTCAGATACGACTACTCCTTGGTGAATCCATGCTGGCTATCCTGAATGATAAAAATAATTTTATTGCACTTCATATTCTTGTAAATATTTTCCAGGTTGAGCTGATCCATCACTTTAACTGGGTTTGAGGAGAGGCTGCTTGCTCTTGTAGTTCCCTGAGTCCTTCTTTTTGCCTTTAAGATAGGAGTGACATTTTCTTTCCTCCATTTATTTTTTTCAACACTTCTCCCAGTCTCCATGATCAGTCAAAGATTATTAAGGGTGACCTCACATCTGCCTGCTCCCTCAGCATCCATGGGTGCATCTGATCAGGGCTCACATACATCCAGTTCACTTAAAAATATTCCCTGATCTGATCTTATTCCACCAAGGAGACATCTTACTTGCTTCAGTCTCTTCCTTGGTCAGTGGGACATGGGACTGTTAAGGACTAAAGAAAGCATTCTGCACCTCAGGCATAACCAGCATCCCTATCTTGTTCAGCAGTCGGTCTCCTTTTCCCTTGTCTTCCTTTTGTCATTTGTATTTTTGAACC
This sequence comes from Centrocercus urophasianus, assembly GCF_019232065.1. NCBI lineage: Eukaryota > Metazoa > Chordata > Aves > Galliformes > Phasianidae > Centrocercus > Centrocercus urophasianus. The sequence continues at coordinate 1,496,213 of NW_024884733.1, read as the reverse complement.
TTTACTACTTACAGAAGTCCTTCATATTGTCTTCAACATCACTGGTCAAGTTCTATTCTGTTTGGGCTTTAACTTTCCTAACCTCACCACTGGATTCTTGGACAGCATCTCTGTATTCCACTCTCTGTATGATTACTTTTTATGTTTGAGTTTGGCCAAGAACTTCTTATTCATCCATGTAGGTTTCCTGGCATTCTTGGCCATTCATTAAAATGGACTGCTTTTGGAGAAGGTGATCCTTGAATACTGACCGAGTGAATCCTGGAGTACTTAACTAGGCTGCACCAATTGCTGCAAAAGACAAACAAACAAACAAACCAACCCATAATAATATGGAAAGGTTCTTATGCGCTTCATCAAGCACTTGTCAAGGACTTGTCAAAAGAAAAAGCAAAATTATTTCAGAATAACAGCAATTAATAATAATAATAAAAAGATAAACTAGCAATGTTGTTTTAAGAACACAAAGAATAAAAGGAAGTTTCAGCTAGGGAAATGCATTGGAAATGAGGAATTTGCATGAAATTCGCTTTAAAAAAACAAAACCTTCAAGCTAAAACACAACTAACACAGTCTGTGAAAACATACTGTCTTCAAAGTTCTAAAAGGGATGATTACTTATCCAGTAATCTTGCTGCCAGGGGAACTGTATGGCACACCTAGAACAGTAAATAGCTGCTGGGAATATGTTATTTCACTATTTTAAACAAACTCATTTAAAACAAACACAATCCAAAGTACTTAGGCATATCCAAAAATACATCCTACTGTGAAAAAATCAGCAGTGAAAGGAAATCTATTGAAACTGAATTGAAAACTTATACATGATACCAAGAAAACAGTGACTCACGCCTCTCCATGGCACTAAAGATAAAGCCAAGTTAGCTTTTTAAAAGGTTGGGAGGCATTTGCATTCAATCTAGTTATTTAAATGAGCCTGAAACACTGACCCAAGCCATAGTAATATTCCCAACTGGAGGTGTACTTGCTAAATAATTGTGGTTTCAAGGCCGTCACCAAAATTGACAATTTAATGGCTTCACAGTGATCTCTGTGCTTTAGAACTTGTAACAGTGGCAAGCTGTCTTTATTTTTTCTCTTTTGAAATATGAGCCACTTAGTGTGCAACAGTGACAGATCAGCATCACTTGTATTGAGTGACAGTACAATTCCTGCGTCATTCAAATCAATGTGACAGAGTTGACATAGAAGCTTGTTTCACTCATAAACAGGAGGCTAAGCAAAAAACTCAGGCTTTGCTTGCCTTGACTTAAGCTAAGCATAAATATTTAAATTAATTTATAAATAAATAAATAAATAAATGCCACAAAGGGAGCATCAGAGGACTGTAGTAGAACTACATAGAGAAAGTTGAAGGAAAGCACTTGTAAACAGTAACATCAGCAAGGTAAGAACAGAAACTGGAACAAGCAGGAGGGATGTCTGCTAAATAAAGTGTGTGAGGAATCCAGTGAAACTAGAGAAGGTTCTTGGCTCCAAAACAATATAAGGGATGTCAAACACAGAGGAGATCATTACCTTTTGTTCTGGGAGAGGAACATAAAACATCAATGGTAAGAAAGCAAAGCTAGGGGAGAAAGAAGATGACCACTTCATTTTGTGTTTTCACTATCTTTGCACTAAGCATCCTTGTAATACCTTCTGCTGGTTCAAGTGAGACTTGCCACAATGTTTATCCACTGATTTCTTATCATTAACGTGGTCCACTGACCTGTGTAAACCTGTGCTTGTTTTGACTAGCTTAGTCTATGCACAAATCATAACTAATTGCAACAGACTTATGGTGACTTACCCCACACAGACTTTATCCTTATGTCAACATTTTAACTCATATCACAATTGCCTCTTAAATTCCATAGACTGAGACACAAACAAGCAAAAATGCAGAGTACAAAAATGGCAGCTTTTTTTTTCTGAGGTAAATAGGTATGGCTCATCTTAGTCATCAGTAAAATGCCCTCCCCTTGTTATCTTCTGCCTTAACTAAATAAATGCAGAGGTTTATAACCAAATTTATCATTGTAAATAAAAAAGAATGGGAGGAGAAGATAAGGACATTTTGGTAAAAAAATTGATTTATGAGGGAAACTATAATTTTGCTTGTGTTTATCCTGTCTGGAACTCTTTTAAATTGCTTGTCCTGGAGGTAGGTATTTCATTTTGGTTGCTATTTAACATTAGTGTAACTGGTTGGCGTGTTTGTGATGTTGTAGGAACAACATGGAATTCCAGCATTTTTTCACCAGAATCAGTGGTCACATTTCTTTGGTTAATCTTCCTTCTTTGATGTTCTGATGCATTTTATGATAGCTGACATGCAGATTTTTACAAGTGTCTTATGTCTTCCCTCAACTTATAACCTCACAGGTCTGTAGTGATTAATCTGATTAATGTAAATTTGGAAGATTTTGCTTAGGTAGAGTTTTCAGTAAAACTGGTTGTGAATTGGACTTTTCTAAAGAGCAACATATAATTAAGAATCTTTTTGCTTTCTATATGCATGGATGAACATTAATTACAAAATTATGTAATAATTGGGAAGTAAATATACAGATTCTGCTAATGTCATGATTTATTTCTTCCAAACAGAGAGAAGAACTGGAGAATAGGATGGAAGATGAAGAACTCATCTGAAATATTTTATTATACATATATCAGTCCTGAAAAAGACAAGATAAAATTCAAATGAATTTGAAAAATGGCAAGGAAAATAATTTATCATTTTATGCAGTTATAATTTGACGACTCAAATCTCACAGAAAACTGAAATGAGAGTTATTTTAATTAACTACATAATGTCTTCAAATTCAAGTATAGGCTGATACAAAACTCTAGATGAAAGATTTCCAAGACCAATATGAAGAAATAATTTTTTTCGTAGAATCCGAAGATACTGAATGTTAGAAAGAAATTAACAAAGAAATAAAATATTGCAAGTATTTATTCACTTATTAATTCTTAGGTAATATTTTTTTATCTATTACTTCCAGAAATAGGAAATGCAGATAACAGTTACTCAGATTAAAGCTGAGTATGATCAAATCAATGATCAAAACAAACACTTTCTTAAAGTCTGGCTTTCACCAAAGTGCAGTTTATCTACAGAATGTTATGCTATTTCTTCATGTATTTTGATTACATACTAGATTATGTCCTTCCTTCACCTGTAGGACTTGCACTAATATTTTATTTTTCCAAACACAATATTAAGAAAATTGCCAAACCTGACAAATTATTAAGATAAAAAAAACTTATTCCATTGAACAGATGGAAGAAGATGAATATAGACCAGACTGTCCAAAACAAAGGTAGGTACCTGTTCTAAGTAGGCACCTGCAGCCAGGTAAACAATCGAATTATAATTGTAGCATTACAATTTCTAGATGTTCTGCTTTGTAATAATGGGATACCAGGAAGGTGAATTTGCTTGCTTCTTTTTGTCATGGTGTCATGTAAATTTACATCTTAAAACAGTATTAGTAAACAAAAGGCAGATCCATAGCTTCTTGAACCCTTAACCTTACCAACAATATCTTATGTTGTGACTATAATTAACAATGATGAAGGATTTTAATAAGATCTCGGAATCACATAATATCCTTATTTGGATGGAATCAATAAGGTCATCATATCCAACTCCTGACTGAAAAACAGGTTGGCCATGAGCCAGCAACATACCCTTGTGATCAAGAAGGCCAATGATATCCTGGAGTGCATTGAAATGAATACGGCCAGCAACTATGTGCACTAGTGATGCCACACCTGGAGTACTATTTTAGTTCTCGTCTCCTCAGTTCAAAAAAGACAGGGATTTCCTAGAGGGCCATAAAGATGAGTAGGGGCCTGAAGCATCTCCTGTATGAGGAAAGGCTGAGAGACTTGGGACTCTTTAGTCTGCAGAAGAGAAGGCTGAGGGGATCTTATAAATGATTACAAATATGTAAAGGGTGGGTGTCAAGTGTTTGGGGCCTGATTCTTCTCAGTTGTGACAGGCAACGGGCATTGGCACAACCAAGAACAAAGGAAGTTCCATCTGAATATAAGAACAAAAATTCTTTACTTTGAGAGTGACATAGAACTGGAACAAATTGTCCAGAGAGGTAGAGCTGCTGTTGTTGTGGTTTAACCTGGCAGGCAGCTCAGCACCACACAGTTCACTCACTCCACCCTCCCAGTGGGAAAGGGCAGAGATTTGAAAAAGAACACAACAAAACAGAACTCGTAGGTTGAGCCAATTTAGGGCAGCTGTTCTATCCCCTCAGTTCCTTGTGCAACCTCAGCCTCCTTACTGGCAGGACTGCGAGAGAAACTGTGAAACTGAGAAACTGAAATGTCCTTGACTACGTAGAGCACTGCTCAGCAACAACTAACACACTGATATGCTATCAACATTGTTTTTCTCCTGAAGCCAGAACACAGCATCATACCAGAAGAAAACTTTGACCTAGCTGCAATCAAGACAGTTGTGGAGCCTCTTTCTCTAGAGATCACCAAAACCCACCTGGATGCTTTCCTGTGCAACCATTGGGAACCTGCTTTAGGTGGGGAGTTAGACTAGATGATCCCAAAAGGTCCCTTCCAATCCCTTCAATTCTGTGATTCTGTGATATGTATAAATATATAAATAGAAATATTATATATATAAATATATGAAAAGGAGCCTGCTCTCCTCCTGACTAATGAAATCCCTCTTGTCTTCTTAGAGATTAAAGAGTAAGTTTGAGCAAACATACTTTGAAAACCTGTCTGTCAAATGATTACATAAATATATCTATCTGGATTTTATAAGTGGAATGCCAAACTGTGTCTAGATGGCCTCTGAATTGTCTGTGAATTGGATCCTATTACTATTTTCTTGCGGTTTGAACTACACATCTGTAACAGGGTTTATGTTACACAACTATCTCAATGAAAAACTTGTGGCAACAAAAGAGTGCAAGCCCCTTGTACAACAGCACTATGAGAATCTGAAAAGAAAGCATTTTTCTATGAAATGTGTATCTTATATATCTTGTATGTTTCTACCTTGCACTTGTTAGTTAAGAGTCTATTTCTCTTTGGTTTCAAACATCACTTTAAGTCATATTTAAGTCAGTGGTTTAAGTGGCAAGTTACATATTACTGAATGAATGGGAAATTAATTATTGGCTACAGGAAAAACTAGACTCAATTTCCTAATTTTCCCTATTATTAAATAGATAACTTCATTAAAGGAAAAAATCATTCCTAACCAAGCTGCTGTAGTTAAAACTAGAAAATTATTTCATCTCAGTGTACAAACAAGTATCTGTTATACTCCTTTGGAAAGCTCAGGTGATAATTTTAAGCACAGTAGTGAAAAAAAATGAGAAAAAACTCTCATTTTCAAGTCTTCAATTGTCGACAAAACCTTCAGTCAGAATGTCTGTCTTCTAATGTCATTGTGTTTAAGTGGTGTGAGTGTATACTTGAACGTAGGTCACTAAGGATATGAGAGATCGCTGCGATGGAGATAACAGAACCATAAGGCTGGAAGGGACCTTCTGAGATCATCAAGTCCAGCTTCCCGGCAAATTTTAAACTATCTGTGAGTATACAATACCGTGGAGCCAATCCCATATGGTAAGTGTTGATGGCTATTGTTGAGGATTCAGCCTATTTGTAATCCATAGCGTTCAACTTGTCCTTAGCCTGGCAGTTTTTTATTACTTGGACACCTCCTGGATCAAACACATTTTTGTCCATCCACAGCTCAGACTGCCCGCATGCATAAGTGAAGTGTGTATGCACTGTGCCTAGTTACACCACTGTAGTATCACCAATGTTCATTGTCGCACGCTGTAGTTGCCAGTTACACTATTAATTATAACCTAACCCATAAACTTAAAGATGTCCTCATCTTTAAGAAATATATGATCCCTGTTGTGATATATATCACGCTCAATCCAGGCTGGTTTTGCATGCCCTTATTTCAGGGTGTGTCTGTGCTTTTCTGTTGAATATCGCATTATGCCTTTTGAATTCTTCTCACAACTTCATCTCAATATGATAATATATCAGCAGCAAAAAATTTAATAAATCTTTCCATGTGCTGGTCCGACTAATGAGGGCAGCTCACTGAAGAGAAAAGTGGCAGAATTTCTATAGTGCTTTACTGTAGATATATCATCAGAATAAGAGTAGCCTTTTCCACAGGTGTTTTTTTTTTCCCTTCTCTTTGAGTAAAGTAACTTTAATACAAACACATTGAAAATCATAGAAGTCACTGCAGTTTCATTTCCTGATTATCTATTTTTTATAATTATATTTTATGATACAGAACTGTTTTCAGTGCAACTCTACTGCTGCAATTGCTGTAACTACTGTTGTAGTCATTGGACTGGCATACTTCCTATTGGCAAATGGCTACTGCGTGCTCACAAGAAGTTTCACATCACGCAGGTAAGTAGCTAACAATTTGCCTTTAGCAGATTAAATCAGTGGTAATTAAGTATCAGCAGCTATCAAAGGGATGAGAAAGCAGGTAGGATAACATGGATAGCAAACTGGGGTTTCTGTCAACCAGGGTCCAGTTCCATCAGAGTCCAGTTGAAACATGAGTGTTTCAAGAGGGCCAAGCCTGAGGATGGTAGCTTCAACTTGCAGTCAAAATCATCAAACAAGTCCACCGTGATAAGTCAGGCCTGAGGTCAAGCTGGAAAACTAATCCACTTATCAGATTGAAGTCCAGTGATGGCAATCGGTCACACACATCCCTGTAACCAGAGGCCAGGACTGGGTCAACAGGATCTACACCAGGCATGAGCATGACTGCAACTGGACTGGAAAGTCCCATACACAGGGGGCTCATCAGGGCCATTAAAGCCTACGAGGGCCCCAAGGCCCTGACACTGATTATAATAGTAGATTATTTAACCACTGTAAGACTGACTTTCTGTCAGCAGCACAAACCTCTGAAGTAGCTTACTACAATTTATTGCAGACAAGCAAAAGTTTCACTCAGTATTTTATACTGAGCACAGAGTTTGACTGGAGAGAAGACTATGACTTTAATATTCTGCAATTATCATTTCACAGAATCATAGAATCATTAAGGTTGGAAAAGACCACTGAGATCATCCAGTCCAACTGTCAAGCTATTACCGCCATTCCCACCAAGCCGTGTCACTCAGTGCCACATTGGCCCCTTTCTTGAATACCTCCAGGGGACAGTAACTCCACCACTTCCCTGGGTAGCCTGTGACAATACCTTACCCTTGTTTCTGTGAAAAAATTTTCCCTAATATTCAACCTGAACTTGCTCTGGCACAACTTGAGGTCATCTCCCCTTGTCCTATCACTAGTCACCTGGGAGAAGAGGCTGACTCTCACCTCACTACAACCTCCTTTCTGGCAGTTATGAGAGCAATTAGATCTCCTTGGAGCCTGCTCTCCTCCTGACTGAACAGTCTGAATCTGCCACTCCTCAAGATTTGTGCTCCACATTTCTCCACATGTCAGAAAAGCATTATACTTAAAAGTTTTCATATGTTAAGAGGGACTTACTTTTTGTGAAACTTATTACAAAAAGTACAGAGAAATAGCAAATATTTATATAAAAAACAGTGATATAAACAAGCTTCTATCTCATCATTCAAACAATAAGAAAAAAACAAAACCCATAGAAACAAATCCAAATACCATAGTAAGAAAACAACAACAACAAGAAAACACCACCAGCAAACCCAAAAGTACTGCAAAAGTACTTAGATCTTCTTATTAAGTCGGGTCATGAAAATATTAGGTAGGATTGCTTTCTAGATCAAAGAAATCCTCTCCTGTTCCATAAGGAAAGATATTTTAAAATCAGAGCATCAAATCATTAGAAACACTACATGTAAATCTGGTTGTTCAACCTAAAAAAGAACAAAAAATCATCTGTTTACCCCATTTAAAATACTAAGTATTTTTCCACTAGCACTTAAGAAGTAAAAAAAAAAAAAAAAGTTTAGGCTAAGATATCTACTGTAATAAGTTCCCTCCAGCTTCTCATCACATATTTTCCAGATTAGCTAGAATACTGATATTTTATCATTAGGCTGGCAGTGGAATGGCCTTAGGTATAGGGAAAGAATCAGGAAAAGTTCTACACACTACTGGTCCTTCATACTCCACTGTCTCTACAAGGGCAGCACTTCAGATAGAAAATCATGCAGCAGACAGCCAGCAACTGTTTGCAGCCTGCATTGTGAAATTCAGTTATTTTATAGACTTACAAAAAAGCACTTTTTCACACAACTGAAGACTCTTACCTGTACACCAATCAATCTACTGTAGGTACATATTAAGGCCTTGGCCTTGATACTACACGAACAGAACTAAGAATGAAATGAATTCATCTGCTGAAGGTTGTGCAGCATCTGTGACAAAGGAGAGAAGGAAGAAAGCATTAGTGAGAAATGAAACTCTGATTACAAATGAAATATGTGGACTATGATATCCTGGTAATAAACAGAAAACACTACTCATTTGTTTCCTTACAGTCCATGTTTTTGTGGCTGGGAGGAATAATGGATCATATGATTCCTCTAGCAAAATCAGATTTAATGAAATTCAGAAAATCCTATACCTGCCTAAAGTCAGCATTTGATAGTATGTGAGTACAGAAAGAGAAAATGTGCAGCCTGGTTGATCCCACTTAAGTTTGATTGGGTGAATACATAAGTAATATTAAAATCTCTTTCCAACTTCAGTCTTCACTCACTCCCGTGATTTTTGACTCATCTCCCTGACACTGTCTTCATTTCCTTGGTAATACAGTTTGACGAGAAGCCCATCTGCCTGTGGCATTACACAGAAGCTTCTTCCTTATGGTTAAAAAAGGGTTAGATGAGTTGGATTGATTATCTGAGCACATGACAAATGCTGGAGAGTAATACCTTAGGAAAAAAATCTTTTTTCTAAAGTATTCTTTCATAATTTAACTTGTGGTTCTCCACTACATGACCATCATTTGACTACAAACAGCTAGAATGGCACTATCTTTGAATAAGGATAGCTAATCATATGCCCTATATTCTCATTTATCTATGTAAATGTGTGCAAAGATCTTTTAGCTTTGATATTTAATAATGGAATCAGATACCAGATCTAAGGCTTAGGAAAGGCTCCACTCCCCTTGAAATTATCAAACCTGGTCATTCTTTCCCCTTGAAAGGTCTCTTTTCAGAAGTTTACCCGTTTCTGAATTCCAGCATCCTCTATACTGGTCTTTAGTTTAGCAAGTGATTTATCAGCACTTACAGATTTCCCTTTCAGCTGAATTCCAGGCTTTTTTCCAAGCCTTTAACAACAGCTACACGGTATAAGAGTCCCAGATGACGGAAAGAAAGAAGCTTCTTCATGCTGCCCAACAGTTCCTAGTCTCCTCAGAGCTCCCATTGTGTGTGATTTCCAATTCTGAGCAATCAGGTAGCTGCATTTCTGTTTTCCTCTAAGGATGTCTGCTTTTTTTTGTTTCTCAAAGAACATCTCTCAGACAGAGGATTTTGTGTATTTGTTCCCAGCTGTCTAGCTACTCTTGCAGTCTTTCAGTTTGCTTTGCAGTCAGTCTGAACAGACGTTTCTCCTTGCTACAGATGGAACTATTTTTCATGTATACTAAAAAAAGCCATCAACAAATTATATCATGTGGCTTTATAGAAAGCATGGAAAAACTTTCTTAAAGCATTTGCACAAGCAGAAATTATAGCAGCTTAAGTGGCAAACAGAATACTGTAGTGCTATAAATAAGCAAGCTTCTCGACTACACAATATGGCTTAATAAATTAGAACTGAATGCAGCTAAATGATATATAACTACAGTCAAATAACAAACTCTTGTGTTATTTTGACCTCTCTGTATACCTGCTTCCAAGGTAAACAGTTGTGATGCCTGAAACAGAAGTTTGTGAATGCAAGTAAAGACTAAGCAACAGAAGATGAAAATATACATGAACCATGATCAGTATAATTACAGGAGATGTCCGTCTGTTATAGACCATGACAAAAATTCTTCATTTTATATAAAAATTGCATACTTTATCCAAATGCTTAAAAAGACATGATTACATCACATACATCATTACTATTGCTGAGGTGCAATCTGAAACTTACTACCACAATAAATTTACATCATGGGTGTCAAAAACTGTTAATATATGACACCCCTCATAAGTTACTGGTTTTATTATGCAGTTACAGTTGAGAAAACAGTTCTCAACCTTTTCTACCCTGGTGGACTAAATTGTTTATTCATTAAAATTTAACTATTATCCCACTTTAAACTCAGTTTGTATGACCTAGAGATTATGCATGACTTGCTTAACTTTGCTTTTGGAGGGACAACACAGCTGTGCACAAACAGTCCAGGTGGTTTCTAGAGTGCACTGATTCCTCACGTGAGTGGAGAGACAATGGAACAAATGGGAGACAATCTGAAGGACATCCTACATATAAACAAGAAAGAATGGATAATGTATGTGAAAGTCAGGGGCACCTCTGGATGCAGTGAACACAAAATAGTGGAGTTCAGGAACCAGCAAGGAGGGAGAAGGCAAAAAGCACGACCACAGCCTTCGACTTCAGGAGAAAAGACTTTGCCATGTTCAGGAAAATCCTCAGATAAATTCCATGGGAGAGAATCATCAGAAGGAGGAGTCCAGGAGAGGTGACTGATTCAAGGCTCGTTAGCTCCTGTCCCAAGAATGGTCCATCTGAAATCAAAGGACCGGAGTGTGGATGAACGGGCTGCTCCTCACTAAACTCAGTATAGTAAACAGGAAGAGTAAACGAGGTGAAAGTACACTCAAGTGATCCAGAAGAAATATGAATATGCTCTTCAAATATGTAGAGATAAGATGAGCAGAGTTCATCTAGAGCTGAATGTGGCAAGAGACACAAAAGATTTATACGGGTATATCAGCAGTGGAAATGGACTTAACGTATACGTGGGCTTAAAGGAGCAAAGTACCTGGTGAAAAAGACATGGAAAAAGCTGGTATACTTAAAGTCTTCTTTGTCACTGATAAAACCTGCCTTCAGGAATCCCAGGACACTGAGACAAGGGAAAAAAGATAGGAGCAATGACAACTTACACCCTCTGTGGAAGATAATCAAGACAGCAAGCTTTTGAAAAGTCATAGAGATCAGGAAAAATATTTCCACTTGAATAAAAAGAAGGGAAACAGAATCCTGCACTAGTATGGTTAATTCCTGAAATAGCCATGATGCTATCATATTTCTAACTTGACACAAACTACACTTTCTTTCTATTCTACAGAATGCTTCCATTTTCAAAAAATAAATCAATTCAGGGGAAAAAAAAAACCAAAAACATCTATGGCAAAAGAATTCTCTGGAACTACATTTTTTATGCAGAGATCAGAAAACTCATACATTTTGAGTCAAGCAGTTCTAAGTACCCTCTTTTCCTAAAGGTAACATGGATCAATGGAAATATCAGAGGCTTTATTCTCCTAGAGTTCTGTCTAATACAAAGTTCTTTTCCAAATTCCTTTAAAATGGATTTTTGGGAAATATTTATTAGTTCTTCCTGAAGTGCTGGTAATTACTTTTTCTTTCCTACTCAGTGCATGCCTGAAAGCTGTTTTGCACAAACTATTTATTGTCATTCTGTGAAATGTACTTTGACAGTAGATATTAAGTATCCAAAATAAAAATTTGGACGTCCTTTTTGATCCTAGTCCATGCAAACTGCTACAATTGGTCTCAAGTATTCCTTCAGATTAAATTCAGCAAAACTAGTAATAAGAGTTTAATATTAACATGGTTTTATTACATAGCTTATAATTTTAATTTTACTTATACCGTACTACACAATGCTTAAGGATGAGATTCTGGTAGCCTTAAGCTCCTTAGGCAATAATTCAACCTTACTTTACTAGTGCTGACTGGTTTTCCAGAGTATGTCTACACTGAGTTCATGTTTGATCAGGAAAATGCTTCAGAAGTAATTATCTATCAACCACACTTAGCAATCAATTCACAGTTTGGAAATCACTGAAGACAAGAATTGGATTCTTTTTAGAAAAAAAAAATATCAGAAAATGCTCTCCAGGAGTTTGTGTATGTCCAATGCACTCAGGACACTATTAGGCATCCGATCCATGGTGCTAGACTGCAGCCATTATAAAGTAAAAACCCCAAAATACTAGTTATTACTAATTCGTACTGCTTTGATGTACAGATCTGCTCTTATCTTACTGCACCATTTGTTAATGTAAACATAACTACAGTTGGTAATACAACATGGTTGTACAACTTGAATCATACCAACGTGAAACATAACTACAGCTGAAGCTCTATGGACAAGAAACCCCAGCAAACATTCAGAGATTTTCATCAGCATTTTTTCCAGGGTCTATATTAAAGGAAAAGTTGCAGTCCAAGTAATAAATTCTGTGACTGTATTTGATTCAGTGATTATTTGATGGTGTTTGTTTTTTTGTTTTTCCTTCTTTTCATGTCCATAGAAAACTATTCAGAATTTCAGGAAGATGAAATTTTGAAATTAGTAACATCAATTTCATGTCAAATAATCATTTTACAATTCCTTTTTGGCTTCTAATCTTCATCATGAATATAAGAAAGGATTCTGCAGTTACGTTATAAACGTATTTCTTAGGAAGAAAGGTTACTGCAAGAAATTTTCATCTTCAAGTCTGGGGATCTTTTAATCTGTCCACAAATAGAACTCTTTTCCAGGGGAGCTTTTAATCAATATACCAGAACTACATAGAGCTGCCATTAAAATGTTTACCAGATACTGTGTTTGTTAAATAGCACAGGTAATCTCACAGCAGATAAAAAAGCTATCTTCTGATATGTACAGCCTTATATCCCACCTAAGAGTACAGCACCATTTAGCCTTCACTTTTAAGTAAATGTTATTTTGTGAGTTTATTTTGTGATTCCATTTAGGGTTATTCCAAACAGAAAAAAATATTACTAATACATTCTGAGCACTAATTTGTTTCTTTTGATAAACCTGGAGATGTTTAACCACTTTGTAATTGTGTCAGGTAATTGTATCCTGAAAGGTAAAATCAACACAAACTGAATGTAAATGAAAGAAACAGGAAGTTTCTGAGGATCAAAAGAGTTTGAAAAAGATTATTTTACTATTTTGAATTATTTTAAATATGACAACTGTCTTCAAAATACTACTGAAAAGAGTGAAACAAGCTGTATAGTCAAAAAACTGAGTTGCTGCTTCTGAAATTAGACTTGAAAGAGTGATGCTGATCTTTGAGAAGTGATGCTATCCCAGAATAATTAAACTAGGAAAAAAGCAACAACAACAAAAAAATTCAACAGAGATCAGATATTAGGAGTTCTTTAGATACAACTTAAATGATCAGTAACGCAAATAAATACTCCAGTGTTTCCATTACTAGCCATGTGCCCGTTCTTACCTAATGACTCAGGCAATTTTGCAACACAGCAACTGAAGGAAAGGCAGGTTATTAATGATTTTATTTGTAAGACTGTAGACTGCATAGAATAAAAAAGAATGAAAACAAGTGAGGTCTCAAATGCTAGCTGTCTTCTGTAAACACATACCCAGAAAAAGACCGGAAGAACAAGACTAGAAAGTCTGTCTGTTCTCTGATTTTCCATTTTTTGTTGCCTATCTTTGCAGATCTTCCATGGAAATGTTACTCTTTCTTTGAAAACTAGTTTTAATAGGGCTGTTTAACACAGCCATCACCCAAAATCACGTACAGTTTTTGAAAGACTTCAGTGACTGGGAGTTTATTTGACTGTAATGTCCTAAAACTTATTAAGCCACTAACAATCTCCCAAGGAGGGTCTTGGAATACAGTAGATTGAAATTGGGCCTATCTATATTTGAAATGGTCCTTTTACTTTTAATATCTTTTGAAATAACAGAAAAACACAGGATGGAACGTATCTCCAATGTGAACATCTACAATGTTACTTAGTAATGTACAGATGGTTGTTGGATACTCCCGAGACGATATCTGAGTTAGGTAATTGAGGACTATTTTTATGCAGAAAAATATATCTCATTCCATACATCATAGAACAATAAAAGGAAGTATTTTCAATCATCTAGTTTCATTACCTTCATTCTCAATTCTTTTTAAAATTTACCTAGTAAAGCTTAATATCCTTAGAATTTTCCAAACTGATTTTTATTCCCCAATTTTAAGATGAAATGAACATAATGAACATAAACATAATAATGAACATAAACAGAATAATAAATGAACATAAACAGAATAATATTTCATAATTTTTACATAAATCTAAGGGAATTATGGCAAGTCACATAAATTTAGCTTCTTCTGTAAGGGCATACAAATACTAAACAGTAATAGCAAAAGAAATAATTTCAGTAATTTGATCTTGGCCTCAGTATTGGCTGAAGGAACAATTACAAAGACTTCAATTTTGTCCAACTCAACTTTTGTATATTAATATGAAAATCAGATTCATATGAATGAGCCCTACACACATTTCTTAACTTTTTCTTATTTTGAGGAAGATTGAATACACTGGGGTTGCTCAGCACACGAAGCAAAAAAGGAGAGAGTACTATGATCATAAAGCTGCCCCCCACATGAAAGAAACAGCCTATTCTGAATACAGCACTAGTGATGAACTGGAATAGATTGCTGGCATCCTGAGAGCTCTCTCTGCTGATCTTTAATTCAAGCAGGATCAATGTCTACAGTGTAAGGTACGATCAATCCTTAACAAAAAGAACAAACAAAATCAAACCCCACACTTCCACTAGCAGTCACCTCCAGCCTGATATTTGCTTTTCAAGTTTAATTTCGCTCATTACTTTCCCAAATAATTTATCTTAAAAATGACATTCTGAATGTGTTTAATATGGCATTTCATCCAATAGCTGATCCAGATCAAGCAGAATATTGCATCTATTTAAAATTGTTATCATGTTGATACTTCCTTAGGAAAGGAAATTTCTGTATCCACTTGGCAATATTTCCAAATAGAAGTCCAATGATGCATTATCTAGAGCTAAGAGATAGCTAACTCTTCTATTAAATGTGAGCTTTCCCTCTGTCTCCATTCAGAGACAGGATACACATGCACATGATAGCCTATCAATTAACAGCAAGTTAGCAGAACATCTTGAAGGACAGAGATTTGCTGCATTTCAGTTCACATAGTAAATTTTCTGTTTCTCAGTGCTAAGGCAAACACCTAGGATAAAGAAAGGAATTATCTTGCTGTCTCTGCCAGTTCTAACAGCATTCCATGTAAATATAGGATCTAAGACAGAAAATTGTCCTTTGAACACATTTAGACTAGTGAAACTTTGTATTGTTGGATTGATCCAAAATCCTGCAACATTATTTTTTTAAATTAGCAGGAGGAAAGATTTTTTTTCCTTACAAATAATTTTGCTTACTAACGTGACTTACTCTGCTGGAATAAGATCCGAAGAATTTCTATAATTGCTTGTTTGACAGTTTTCATCAGATGCTCTTGCAGTCATAACAAAGCATTGTTGAAGTGTAGTCTAAATGTTTTCTCATTTCACTCTATGAAAACATTATTCATAACAATAGTTACGTCAATAATTTATTTTATTCCAACATTTCAGGTGTCAAGATAGCAGCAAGAGTGTTAGCAAGAAGACTCTGCGATCTTCGTTACTTTTAAGAAACATGTTGCTCATCAGATAGTAGAGATCTACCAGCTTCACTTTGGAATCCAGGTTTTATACAGTTATGCTTTGAAACTAAATGATTAATTGAAAAATATTTAAAACATAGTAAGATTCAGCTCCCTTTGATTTTCAAAGTCAAATTTATTTCTTCCGCTGATCTTTGTGATACTATAGGTTAAATTACCACATTTAGTTAGCTAAGCAAAAATCTAAGAAATGCATTTTCAATTCTGTTTTGTGCCTTCTAAGTCTCAACCTAAACTTGTTTTACATATACATACATATGATCCACATGGGACGAGATGTGAGCCATCTACCTAGTGTTTCACAGTTTAGCATGTGTGTTATGAAAATTAATTCTTCCTTTAACTATACCAAGCACGGAATGGAAAGAAGCCCAAGACAAAGTTTCCAGTACAATTTAGGGACCTTTATTTAGTAGGACAAAGAGGGAAACTGACAGATGCTTAGGTATGCTTGGGAAGGGCCATAAAACCAGCAGGTGCTAGGAAAAGGAGGAAAAGACAAGGAAAAGAAATTAATTCTGACCCAGGATATTCCCAGAGGCACCAGTAATTAAACAAAAGGTTGAACAACCGTCAATCCAAGAAAAAGCAGAGGTTTAGCTTGTTCTGCTTATTTAAAAATACTTGTGAAAATAGAAAACATGGGGGAAAATATTCAAGACTAGAATACCTGCAGAAAAATGTCTAACTTCGGGAATCCATTTACAACTCTGCCAAAATTTTCCACATACCTCTTTTTTTGAAGGATTCTACAAATTACTTCAGTTTAAGGTTTTAATTTCCAAGAAGTACTATTTAACTTATGGAATATTTCTGTCTCAGGAAGCTTCTCTAAGCATATCATAGAGGCTATGCACAATGGAGTAACCAGGAATCCTTCTCTCAAGCTGTACAGCCAAAAGTCTTATTTTGAAATGCTTGAGATACATAGGAAAACATAGGTATTTTTTAAAGCATACAGTGTATTTAGTGCTAGATTATTATTCAGGATATTATAAATATGCTGCACAGATGAGTCAAGTCCCTAGTGTACATCTACTCAGTGCCCCAGCAAAATAGGTACTATCAATCATAAAAAGGAGGGAAGAAAAACCTTGCATCCAAGTCTTTTAGTCCAGCATCATCTCTCAAGGCCCTGCAAAACCAAACCAAAATAAAAAAAACATCCTTTTTTATAAACACAGAGAACATGCTCTCACAGTGTTTATTATTAATTATGCAGCCTATATCTGTGAGAATGTAATGTATTTAAGAATTTTTTGTACAAAATAGCCTGAATCTGACTGACATGATGATCACGGTAGACCTTCCCTTAATACAAGCAGGGCTGTCAAATGCAGTTGACTTATTCTCTCTCCGTATTTGTGACTAAATGATTTTGCTTGGCTAAAGTAATGCTTATGGCATGCTGATGTTTTCAGTTTGTTCCATCAGCTGTACCAAATGCATTGCTCGACTCTCTGCTGGTTTGTTGCATTCAGAATTGTAACATGAGGATCACGTAATATATGCAAGAACAATAATCAGTATTCTAATTGACATCTTAAGAACAACCAATGATTTCTTATTTATGTTTAAATGATTCCAACATTTATAATTCTGATTCCACAATACTAAAAATTAATATATACAAAAACTCTCTACCATCTGTCTCTTTCTCTGATGTTGTGCTCACCTCTACCTTTCTCTCTGCTCACCCTCTCTCTCTCTCTTCCTATGCTCACTTCTATACACACTTAGTTCTCATTCTCTCTGCTGCCCTTAAAACTGGTCTTGCCCAGGCTGCAAACCTTTGGTGACCAATAACCAACAGTTGACAAGTTATTTACAGCCTGGGGGCATCCCATACCATTCTGTGCCGGTACTTAGAGGATTTCTGTTAGCATGTGAAGAGCCTGTGCTCTTCCAACACTGTTTTACTCTAGGGTCAATGCTCCTTCTACACAAAATTCTTGCCATTGTTCATTATGTATATGGATATGTACTGAAATAGTTTCTAGGCCACACAACTGTACAAAGCTAAACTAAAGATAAAGCAATGTACGTATCAGTGATACGGTTCCAAGTTGCTGTTAAAGCTAAAAGTCTAGATCAAATCTCTAAGCACGCCAAGACAAGTCCAGGCAAAGCCTGTTAAGTCAATTGTCATTAGTTTAACACAGAGGTTGTGGCACAGCATGCTAAATTCTGTAGCAATATCCTATTTACTACACTTTAAAAGTTATGCCGGCTTTAGCAAAGCCTAAGAAATAGGCTTCTTGTGAAACTGCAAGGAAAGTGCACGTATAACACTTAAATCAGCCCTGAAAATATTTCAAACGAAGGCTATCTGGAAACTTCAGTCTGACAAGATCTTACACTTGAATCCATGAAGAACAGTTAGTTCTGTACACAGCACCAGAAAAAATTGAAGTAAGGTAAAAATGAATCTATTTTAGGATGATTAGGCAGTGTGCCAGCCATCCTCATGAGACTGTGTAGTGTGGGCAATGTCACATCTAAATATCGGAATTACTGAGGATGAATGAAACTGCTGTTCACCCCAGTAGGTCAGGATAAAGAGCGATGATCAATTTAAACATATGGATGATTGTGAAAAACAATATTTAATGGTGAGTATGGCATTGGTAAAGAGGGAGTGAAGCATAAGCTAATCTGAAGTCCTTCTCTATTGAGAAAAGCCTTTAGGAATATTTATGATGCTCTTTTGACTTGAATGTGAGCTAAATTTAAGTTCAGATTTGAAAATATACAAAACATCTTTTTTTGATGTTGTTAAAAAAAAAAAGTCCTTGATATAAGAAGTACATCTTTAACCTTCAAAAAGGCTGAAGAAAAAATCCAGCCTATGGTGACACTGTTTCTGCTTCTTTATGCCTTAGATTTTTCTGGTTTGGCCAGAGCAGTGCTGAAGCATGAAACATGTCACTGAATATAGTTGCATGAAATTCAACTATATTAAACACAGAAACTGCTCACTCCATCTGAAAAAGAAATTGATTCTCTTTAAGTACACATAATTTACCTGTCCATCTTGAGGTTTAGCACAGATTCTAAAAATGTATCTAAAGATCCTTGCTACCTACAATTCCTGTTTCTTTAGTGAATTCCAGTGTCTCTCACCACTAAGCAAGACCAAAAAAATCTGCAAAACAAAACATCAGCAACAGGAAAGGAAGAAGATAGCATAGATACAACTGCTTAGTTCATTACCACTTAAAATAATAGCAAATAAATAATCTACCAGGACATTGTTCTCAATAATAAGAAATAAGACATAAATTTGCTTACTTGTTAAAATCAGATCCACTGTAAGCCCATCAACAGATGTAATCAGACAATGAAATGCTCTGTCTAGTCTCTTGTGCTCTGCTCTACCTTGCAGAAGCACATTTCAATAATTGTTCTCCCTGCCCTTTACACCTATTAAATGAATGGTGAACAGTTATTAAAAGTGTGGCTCAGCAGGATTATTTATATGTCATACTACAAAAAAATACATGCTTAATTAAAAATCAGCAATGCAATTATAAGGATTGTAAAAGAAACCGTAATGACAATATGAAACATTTAATCAGGATTTTTTTTTCTCTCCCTCCCTTAAAAATGAAGTCAAGGTACTTCATCTGCATACATAAAGTTATTCCAATTATTATTTCACTTATTTGTATTGGTGTTAGCAAAAATATTAATTGTGTGAGAAAACCAGCTTTCACTGAACATCGCTTTTGGAAATTAACAACATTAAACTAAATTATGCAAAGTCAGCTTTCTTCACCCTTAACAAGATTTCACAGAAAAACCAGCAACTTCCAGCAAAGTAGTCTAACTTCACCTGCACGTATTTCAGCCAACCGAGTGCTGCATAGTGGAGCTATGCAGGCAAGGTGTGTAAACCTGGGCCAGGTCAGGATGGTCCAACTTACTATTCTATCCCTTACTGCCTGTTCTGCTATTCCTGCAAAGCCCATCCCCATCCATGGTCAGTTTTCCACCGGCAGCTTCATTATCCCAAAATAGTGAGACACCATTTTGCCATAACGGTCTCAATTTCGTTGCTCTGCATGGTCTTTGCCTGCACGAAAGTTATCTTTCAACTATTTCTATTTTATTATGTGTGATTGCTGAAAAAAAGAATGTGTAAGTTTAAATTGCCTTAAGCACCTACAGCAATCTGACTTACTTCATGAATATGAAACTAGCCAAGTGCAGGAGAATTTCTAGGCCACAGCCTGAACCAATGGTTGAGCACCAGGCAAGAAGGAGTGGCTAACCCAGGGAGCTCAGGTGCACCTGTTTGACCAGAAAGGCTGGAGCCTGGATCCACCCCTCCTCATCCTTATGTAAGGATGGCAGCCAAAGGAGCTGTGGATAGAGTTTGCACTTCTTTCAAGCTGCTATTAGAAGGGGTGAGCTATTTTTTTTTTTCCTTTGTCACTTTCTACTACTTCATAGCATTTATATCCCAGTAGAAGGTACTGTCATTGCTTTTCTCTGCTGTACATCTAGTCACAAAAACAGGTAAATAACAAAACAAGCACAAAGGACTGTGCTGAGATCCCTGTGGGAAAGGCTTGGAACATCTTTTCCTTCACATGCTATCTTCCTTCACATGCTATTTTATAAAGAGTTGTATGGTTTGTCTAAATGCATATTTGAAAATATAGTACACAGAATAAAAAGGATACTAAATAGATACTTCTAGGAGAAGCAGGGGGTTCTTAGTGTCTCTATCTGTCAGCCATAATCACTAAAATCTTTACGCAAAAACATCAATATCATTGACATAGAATCACAGAACAGCCAAGGTTTGAAGGGACCTTGAAAGATTTCTGCAACTTTCAATGGAAATAAGTGCAAAGATAAGATTGTCTAGCATTCTATCCAGTTGCATCTGGAAAGCTTCCATCAATGGAAACTATACATCCCTAGGGATGCTGTCCTAGGGACTGCTTGTTCTCACTGTAAAAATAAATATTATATAAAGATGAAACCTCTTCTTACTGCAACCTAGTACCTGTTGTTCCTTGTTACCTCCATCTAGCTTCTTGGGAAGAGAGTGCCTCCATTCTCTTTCCAACCCCCCTTTAAGTACAGGAACACTGTGATGAGGTCCAAACTTAGCCTCTTCACAGGGTCAAAAGACCAAGGTACTTCAGTTCTTTCTCATAGGAAGGGTTCTCCAGTCTTTTGATCACCTTTGGGATCTCTCACATCTGTTTATGTCTATTTTGAATTGTGTGCACACCTTGAAAAGCACATCTCTTTCTCTGCTAGTAATGTCCCTGTGGTTGCAACCCAAGATTCAATTTGTTTTCATCCATGTGTCACTCAACGGTGCATTCCCTACGCTTGGAAGCTCTAGTTCACAGCCCTGGTAATTAGCCTAAACAGCTTGCTGCCAAGTATATTTCTGCCCCTTCTGGTTAGTTTCAGATCATGTCAACATTCCTGGTTTGTCCAAAATACGTCCTAGATCATAGAACCCATAGCCTTTGGCATGACAGTCATTCAACTGGTCCATTCTCCTCTTTTTGCCA
The DNA here is from genome assembly GCF_019232065.1 of Centrocercus urophasianus. Classification (NCBI taxonomy): domain Eukaryota; kingdom Metazoa; phylum Chordata; class Aves; order Galliformes; family Phasianidae; genus Centrocercus; species Centrocercus urophasianus. The sequence goes on along the minus strand of NW_024884733.1, from coordinate 1,474,941 downwards.
GGATCTTAGTCTCCAACAGAGAGGACTGAGGAAAACACTGCTCTTCCTTGTGTTTGTATGGAACTTCCTGTGTTCCAGTTTCCAGATTCCAGGCCCACTGCTCCTTGTTCTTTCATGGCATACCACTGAAAAGAGCGAAGAGCACCCCATCCACTTAACTCCCACACTGTAAATACTTAAAAACAGGGATGAGATCACCTCTCAGGCTTCTCCAGGCTTAAGTGCCCCAGGTCTCTCAGCCTTATACAGGAAATGCTCCAGGCCTCTTCTCATCTTTGTGGTCCTCTTCTGGACTCTCTCTAAAAGATCCCTGTCTTTAGATCTGGATCCACCTTCTTGCCCTTTTTGAAGACCACAGTAACACTGCCTATCCTCCAGTCATTCTCCAAGATGATTTTTGCCTGATTTCTAACTCTTAGGAATTCACCATTCTGATCTTGGAAGAAATGATGCTTAGATGTCAACCAGCACTTGTGAGCCCCCTTTCTTTCCAACACTATGTCTGCTAAGATGAAATGGGAAACTGACCTCTAGAGCTGAACTTTCCTGGCAAAACGTAAATATTTGACCCTGTTTGTGGATTGCTAGCAGATCTGAATCTCCAGAAGTATGAGGTCTGCTATGAAAGTAAAGCCTCCATTTTTATTATGTTGTCCTAGAACATCAGAGGCAGATGCTGGTG
>NW_024884733.1:1396842-1416783 GCF_019232065.1 Centrocercus urophasianus | reverse complement strand
CTCTTTTCTTCTCTTTTCTTCTCTTTTCTTCTCTTTTCTTCTCTTTTCTTCTCTTTTTTCTTTTTTCCCTTCCCTTGCCTTCCCTTTTTCTTTCTCTGCAAGACAATACCTCATCATAAATACAGTTTGGAATCTTACTATATAGTGATAATGTTACTTCTAATAAAGAACATTGTAATTTCAAAGTTTTTCCTCTATTGCAGAGTTAATAGATGTATTAATTAAGTCTTATTATTGAATTTATTAGTTTCATCTAAAAGGCTTGCAGAAGTTCTATAAATGTTAGCTTTTCTGGAGAGGCTCTACAGTAAACAGTGAAGCAGTGGAAGTAGCAATTACACTGATCAGATACTGGGTGCTTATTCTCTATTCTCTTAAATGAAATTTAGCTCTCCTTTTATGAAAATGATAGTGAAAAGGGCCAAAAATAATATCCTGCGAAACAGGAAAGAATTAAAAATTACATCAGTCAGTTCAAGGTCTTTGCATTGGGGAATACAAAGTAAAAGTATCCAGAAAGAAATGTTTACTCCAGGCTGAGAGGAAAGAAAAATCCCAGGGGATCCTGACATTCAGATTTGCCTTAGGAGTAGGATAGGCAATGGTGTAAAGTGACTGTCTTACTCATGAGGAATGGCTTGAGGTCTACCATAAAAGACAAGGTAATATTCCTTGCAGACTTGGCCGAGACTGAGTGGAGTTGCTTTTGGTTGTTAAAGAGAAACTGAAAAGAAGATAAAATGCTAGCAGGGCTCTGCAGAAGATATTTGGACTTCTGAGTGATATTTGGGATTATGAGTGAGGGTACTGTTTTCTTGCAAAACGCTACTGCTCTTCTAACAGTCATGATCATCCTATACAGATCTGAAGGTTTTCTGTTTCTACTTAAATTGCAAACAGAGAAAACAGAAAATTTAGGAGAGAAAATCACAAACCATGTGATATCCTTCTTCTGGCACTCTGTCAACCGCTGTCATTTCTGTAGTATTACATAAAGCTGTACTTATCTGGTTCAATGTCATGCTTATTTGTTTTGAACTCAACTGTACAATCTAAGATATGTAGAAATAAAGCACAGAAAACATGTTGTAAAAATGATAGGGCATGGCTATAAAAAATGAGGGAGTAACTTCAGGATTGATAACAAGCCCATTAGTCCTGTACCATATCTACAAGAGTTACAATGAGAATCTTTGAAGTTATTCTCGGCTTTGATCAGTAGTAACATTTCTATTATTTTTTCCCAAATCTCTTAAACATTATGAGACTAAATTAGATTTCAGGTAGAGAGTGACCTAAGCCTATTGTTTAATCTACTTGAAATGACCCCTGTGCTAACAGGGGCTATAATGGAAATTCTTTGAAGGATGAGAGAAAGAATTTATGCCAAGAGCCTTTCTAAAGCTAAGCAGGGTTTAGAATCATAAATACATTGGGGTATCTTCAACTCTTAGCTGCTTTCAATTTTTAAAAATTCCAATATATTTGGAATTCCTGTTGTCTATATTGGCATATTCATTTTTGTAGATACATGTTTTTCAGTGTCAGTAATTTAACCTTTCCATTATAAACTTATCTGAAGTAATACTCATCACGAGTAGGCTCAGATGGCATTTGTTTTTGCCTTATATTAAAAAAAAAGGAAAGGGAAGTGTTTTCTAGGACAGATCACAGGAGACACATGAGGTAAACAATATCTTTTTGCTAAAAACAAGTCTAAGACAGTACATAATGATGACACAATCATACTGATGTGAAGTCACTCAGCAGGAGAGTCGATACCAAACACACAAATATGAATAATTCATCTTTTTATGATGAACTCATTTTAGCATATTTCAGTGTTCTCCGAAAAAAACTGCAGAACAAGATACTGCTCCCTGATTTGGCCATCATGCTTGTGAGCAGCATTCTCTATTTTGTATGTGAGTTATGGAAACCAATATTTTGCCTTGTCTGCTGCTATTAAGTGCCCTTATAGGGGCACTATGATATGCAGCCATGTTATTAGCATAGTTATTAAAGACATGAATTATGTACCCTTGAATAAACTTCATTCGTTATTTTAGATGTGTGTGTGAACAAGCTGTTAGATCCTTGTCACTTCTACAGGGCCGTACAATTTGTCTGCAGGAAGAGTGAACTTAGACCCCCAAGCTGACTTCCCGAGTAGAGATGGTACTTGCAGATGATTACCTGGAGCCAGTTGAAGTCTGTCCAATATTGTCACCCATTTTTCTGGATTTTTGTTTAAACATTACTGGTTTTCCTTTTCTCTCTACAGCTACTACAAACTGGGAATCTCTGCCCTATTTCTACTTCAGAGGCATTGCACCAGATGGGGCTCTCAAGCAAGTCAAACATAGTGTTGAGTTAATGTCTGTTCCAGATGGTGAGGCAAAATATTGCTAAATATTCCTTCAAGGTATTTAAGCACAGCATGACAGACAACTATAACAAACAGAGAAAAAAAAAAAAAAAAAAGCTAGTGTAAACAACAGCTGAAGAAAGACTGCTTTTTTTCATGAATACTCAAGCCTTACTTCAGCTTATGTATTAAGTAGGAAGTTTGGTGGGGGAATAAAGAAATGCTGAATCCTATAGTCAGCAGGATTACAAAGAAAATTATCAGACAGCTTTGAGAAATGGTCAATAATGCTATTTGTTGTAGAGTACTTTGTTAAAGAAAATGTAACTTGAGTTTAAAAACTGCTTTAGTGATTCTTTCTTTAGGGAAGATGTACAAAGAGCTTGGAAAAATGCATACCACATTTCTATACATATTGTACTGGATTTTACTAAATGCATACTGGTAATGAGTTATCTCCCTAAGCCATTTTTGCTATCATCTTGCTATGAGCGCAGGTTGCAGGGAAAGCTACATGAGCTGGGCTTTGCCACTGCCTGAAGCGTCTCTTAGGAAACCATAACATCTGTCTTCTTTCAGGTGTGCTTCCCTGCAACAAGGAAAAAGCCTTCAGCAGTGCCCAGCCACTGGAAAGCTTGCTAATTTACTAGAATAGCTACACTCTTGACAATTTTGTCTGCTCTGCTAAAGCTTTTATATTTTGCAACACATTAGGGTTTCAACAAGGCTTATCTATTGACTTCTCTCCTGGTGTATTTCAGACAAGTGTAGAGACTATCAGATCCTTCTTCTTTCAGATGAGGAAAGTATGATAAAGATTTTCTGAAGCTTTGAAAGGACTGTACATGTTCTGAAAATCATACTCTTCTTCCCAGATTCTAACAGTGTTATTTTCACCAGTCACTGACTAACATAATTGGAAAATCAAACTGAAGTTAACAAACAAACAAAACATGCACACACACATAAGAAAGTAAACCCCACTGAATATGATTCTTTATTCTCTTCGTACAACAACAGTAAAACATCTTGACAGCTCTACTGTCAGTATTTTAGGGTTTATGAAATCTTTTATAGGAAAAACTTCACACTTGGTAGAGAAATAATTCCTCTCTACTTTTTGCCCAACTGTTTTTCTTTTATAAGTCTCTTGCTCCAGAATGAACTTTATTTGATAGCATTCAAGGTAAAGTGCATCTTAACTGAATGAACTGGAGGCAGAGTTGTGGAAATGTGATGGCATGCTGTCAAATGTAGTGTGAGATAGCACAACAGCAAAGCCAAGTAATTTAGTAGGGAGAGAGGACAGTAGCATAGCTTTAGAAATGGTCCTGTTTTTTATAAAAAATGCCATTGAGGCTTTTCACAAAATGCACAAGAATATTAGATGATAAATTTTCTCATCTACCTCAGGGGATGAAAACCAGCTACCCTACCCTGAATGCACACACTCATAATCATTAAGTTTTCTGAGAGATCAGTCTTGATGTTTGTAACTGCGCTCCCATGTAGTGAAAGATTAATGTGAGGCAGGAGAAAATACAAGGAATGTAACACAGCCCAGAGGCAAGAATGCTTGTGATGTTGTTCTGGTCTTCACTCTGAAGACTGTTTCTGCAGTTTACATTAAACTTTCATTAGTTGGCAGTGCATTAGAAAGACCGCACCAAGCTGCTCAGCTTTCTCGAGGACATGGTGTTCCTAAGCCTCTCTGGTGGCAGAGATAGAAGCTCACTGGGGAGACTCAAAAGCAAACTGGAAAACAGCTATGAAGCATATGAACAGCTATTGAAATAACCTTGGGATCAGAGAGTGAGTGTAGGTCTCTGCTTTGAACTTCATAATCAGTTTATGAAGTAAAATTATGGGCCACAGAATATTACTGGTGGGCAATATTTTCAGAATGGCAGTGGAATTGGGGATAAAAACAAAAGAAAACAAAACTAAAGGTGAGTTTCTCAGATCAAAACCAGCTTTTCTGCATGATGCTGCACTGGACACATCAGCCTACATTTGACTACATTCTCCATGCATTCCTGAATCCAAATTTAATAAGATAGCCCTTGAGCCAGATAGAGATTGATTACCAAATGAGCCAAAGAAACACAACTCCTACAGTTAGACTAGAATTTGTTAGTTGAAATTAAGTCCTTCTCGTACAATCTAAGAACCATTATCCATCCATCTAATGGAACACTTACGACTCTAACCTTATCTCCAGATCTGTGCTCACCCTTGTGCATCTTCTGTTTCTGTAGGTTCTAAGGTCAATGACACCTGTCCCCTTCTGGAGGAAGGAAGGTGAGGGCTGCAGCAGTAGTCAGGCTCCCAGGGCTTTGTCAGGAGCAGCAAGTCAGTTTTGGGGGATTTTCCCCTGTTCTGAGTCTGCTGGCAGTCACTTATGCATGTTTTCTACAAGAGGCTCTTTACTTCATACACAGAGCTGCAAGCTGAAACATGTACAAGCTGCACTTCATATTTGATGTATACTCAATCAGTTGAACATTTTTATTTGTGTTATAAGCCTTTAGGCTTATGGTATCATGTTGTGCTTGAACTTTCATGTCGTCTGCTTTTGTTTTCGCTTTTGTGAGCCTTTGTATCAATCCTGGCTGTTTTGTTGTTATTTTTTTTTGTCTTATTGATATTGCTGTTGTTATTTTTTAAGGTATTTTTTATTTATTAACATTTTAGCTGAAACTTTCTGATGGCCTAAATAAATGTTTAGTAACACAAGCTAATCACATAGACTTCCTTCTTCCAGGTTCATTGCACATTTGTTCCTTTAAAAAAGTGGTGTTTTAGAAGATACAGACGTACCAGACATGCAGTGCCAGATTCTTGCATAATACTTTGCAAGCAATGTCCTCTGTTCACTTTAGTGTCACTGGTACAAAGTCAAAAGTATTTTGTATCCATGACTCTACAGATATACCAAGTCACTTTTATCTGACTTAGAATTTCTTCCCCGTAATACAAATATGTGCAATAGAAAAACGATCCAATTCGCTCTCTGGATGTGGCCCAATATCAGAAAAAAAACCAAACCAGCAACAAAACAAACAAATCTCCCCCCCCAACAAATTTTTCCCAAAACTAAGATTCAGCATTGAATGCTGCCAAGAGGAAAAAATGCTCGAAGCCTGCCAACTTTTAAGCATTATTCATAGTAGTATCTATCATTCAATTGTTTGATTTGTAGATATTTATCAGTAATACAAACAGATCAAAAACATTTAAACATTTTTTTCTTATTAGCAAACACAACAAGACACGTGGTACATATGGGAAAAACATAAAGCAGTTCAGACCAGCTTTGTGGTTTTTGTTTTTCTTTTTCTGACACATATTAAATCAGTCAGTATTACACAAGAGAATGATTAACACTAGTTAAAAGCTAAAAAGTGTGCAGTTCTGCCACTGTGGAATAGCTGCTCCACTGTGTATATAAACTCCAATTTGGTTAACTTCATCATATTTGCCCAAATGTGCACTGTAGTTTAAATCAGAAGAAAGTAGTGTATGATATTACTTATTCTGCAGAGTACTGGTCTTGCATACTTGCAGGCCTGCTTAAGGGATTTGGGGTTGAATGGAAGCTTTCTATATCCTCACACAAAGGGAAAGCATAGGAATATTTCAGAGTAAACTCCTCAGCTTAGACTATCATGCCGTAAAATAGAAAGGTAGGCTTAACTTCACAAAGAAACGTTTTCTTATTTCTACAGACATAAAATTTCAGAAGCAAAGTTCTGCTGTGAACTTCTGGAATGCTTGAGATACAGAGCCGCTGTTTAAGAGACGAGTAAGTCCTTTGTGTTTTGAGTAAGTCATTTATTTGGATTCCAAAGCTGAGCAGAAATTTAAGACGTATTAATGGGGAGCAGACCAGGGGTTATCTTGTTACTGTGGAAGCCAGAAAGGAAGAGTTTTGAACAGCAATGCAGATGCTGATTAATATAGTAGGTTAATAAAGTGCAGGATAAAAATAATTATCTCATAGTAAGAGCATTAAATTTAAGGAACTAAAAGTATTAATAAAGAAATTATTCACAATCTCTAACATTCACTGATCTCAGTGAATAAGCAGATATGTTTCAAAATGGGTATAAGAAACAGAAAGATGCTGTTTTTAAAATAAAGCTAATCAGTGATTTCTTAAAAATAACAGGATGAGAATGCATGGTCAGTTACCTGTTAGTATATGCTCTATTTCATAAAGCTAATTTCTGTTAGAGCTTTTCCTTTCTTTTTTATTTCAAGATTTATATTGATAAGATTTAAAAGATGTTAATAAAGAACCAAATTGTTAAGATTACCTATAACTATTGCAATTTAATTTATTAAATTAATTCAAGCCTTGGACACCTTTTAAATTTCCCATTGATCCTTGTACGCAATGAATGCTATCTCCCATAAAGGACAGAAAAATTAATCACATAAAACAGATTATATTAACATCCATCATTGAAATATTATTATACAGTAGGTGTGTGGGACCTGCATAAGCATGAAAAAAGTTTTCAAGTGAGGTCAAATGTCTTATGCTGCAGTTTTTATAGGTATAATCTATAGTTATCAGGTATAATGCAAGATACATGCATGCATTGAACTTAGAGTAGCTGAAACTGTAGCAAAGATAAATTGTAAAAGCAGCCTACAGATGTACTAGGGGATATATGTATGTATTTACAGTTCAAAATGAAGTTTTTCTTGCCATTCTTCAAGCTTCTGACTTTGACAATGACATTCAACCGTGTCTTCACCTGGTTCCCAAAACGTGATCAGAAATCAGGCAGAGTTCACCCTGCACTTCTTATGCCTCTGCCCATGGAGAATCAGGAAACCTGATTCTTCAGAAGAGAAGGAATGAGCATTGGCAAGCCTGCTTAAATGAAAAATGCAAGAAGTTACCACAGTTTCACTTTTCCCTCAAAAAAACTTTTAAATTTATGAAAATAGTAAAATGAAACAATAGAAAATGTGTGTAATCTTCAGAATGTTTTCTATACCTAAACAATTAGATCTTGTTTGGATGTAACATCACATCAAGCAAGTTCAAATTGTTTCATCAAATTCAAACTCTAATACAGAAATTGACTTGACTGTCTTCTGCACATGCTCAATCTAACAACATGATAATGTCTGGAATTAAAAAAACTGATAGTGTTTTTTCATTATTCATGCTAATAATTTCTAATTAAAATATCTGCAACTTCTTTATAACATTAATTTATGAGGAAAATCTAATGGAATTTGATTGGACTTCTGTATAATGAATTTTTAATTCAGAGGACTTTTAGACGTAGTGATGTTAATTTTGAAGATGTCAGGATGTGCTTAATTGGCATCTAATTTCCATGGAGGTAACAGAAAACAAACCTTAAGTTATTTGAAATTGTTTATTCCAGGAAAAAACATCTTTCTGCCCAGTATGCAGTGGTGAGATTCTGCAATTATGTGAAAATGTCATTTATTCTGCACTTGAAACTGCTTAGAAGCTTGCCTACAAAGATTTTGATTAGAAATGCTGGGCAAGAAAAAATATGTTGTGCAACTATACAGTCTTTCTAATTGGAGTTACTGCTTTCGAATAAAGCTTTCTCTCTTTTTTCTTTATTTTTATATTTCCAGTGCCATTACTTATTTCTTTAAAATCTTGATGTCACGTCTATCATTTTCCTTAATGTTGAGTCTTGTTCCTGAATTTTGAATTTAAAAATAAGAAAGGATCTGAATACTAGAGGACAGAAAAGGTAGCAGGTAAAACAGATTCGCTTGCAGAATTCAATTACACATGCACTAGCAGGGAGAAAGGAATTTTGCTTTCCACCCACGCTCTTAAAGTAAACAATTAGGTAGAACTGAATCGTGCTTCTCAATGACCTCTGTATATAAGCATTATTATTTTTTTTTCAAATACTTATTAATTTCAGGATAATATAAAATAGAATATGCAATACATCTAAAACAATACTTCTCCTAACATGAGAGTAGAGATTCTTAGCATAACTGTGTTAGTAAACAGATCAATTTGCATTTTAATTTGCATTATTAGTGTAATTGGGATCCTGAAATGTAGTATATAGATGTCCCACAGCTACTATAAGGATGGAGATGCCAGACTCCAATTAAGAAATTCCTTGTCAAGTCTTATCTCTAAAGTTTGTAAGATTAACTTAAAACAAAATAACTATTTTCTATCTCCACTGCTAGTGGTTCTAATCCCCACAATTTAAAGGATTCTTGTTAAGATTACTGCAAGGAAGGCAATTTCTTCCACAGTCTTCCAGTAAAATAGACTGTCTTTTGGGAATTCTAATTATGCTCCATGTTCCACATTCTCCCCTCTAACAAATCTCCTTTAAATGGCATCTCTTCTGAATGCAGTGTATTAGTTTATTTATTTTGAGATTTAGATGCTGACATATTCCATAGATGTGATTATATGCAATCATCTATATAGTGTATACCTCCGTGTTGGTGCCTGGCAAAAGGATGGTTATTCTTGTAAAAATGACTGTCCAATAGCAATTTGTGAGGCTTACAGTAAATATTTGAACAGAACATACTATAGACACGAAAGTGCCTCTTTGGTTCATTCACAGTCTTGTATCAAAAGTAACCCATATTAAATCAATTTGCTCCTAGGACCATAAGTGAAAAGAAAATATCCAGTTCAATAAAATATTAAATCTAAGGTGGAAACTTGTGTCTCTTTTAGAATATATGAAAATATATTTGACAGATGTCCATAGGACACAGAACAAGCAACCCAGTAACAGTACAGAGCTGGAATGAAGTGTAAACCAAATACATAGAATTAGATACTATAGAGATAAGACTACAGAATTTGAAGCAATTCTCTTTCTGTGATAAGATAAACTAAGTGCATAACTGTGCAAGTCAGTATAGGCAGTCATCATACTTGAAATTTTGAAAAACCAGGGAGTCTAAGTGAGCTGATTTGCTTCACATGGCTTACTTGAAGCTCTTTTTAATCTAGAAAATTTAAGGCAGATGACTGTACGTGCCTTGTGAAATACATTGAAAGGAAGCACGGCAAGAATTAACACAAAGTCTTACCAAACTATGGTGACTGTATTTTCCAGGCAATTCAGTTTTGATACCTTCCAATTACTAACAGTCTTACAATTCTTTTCACAAAAATAGCTTTACTGAATATCCTGACCAAACAACTTCTTACTGTTATGTTCCACTGATTCTGAATTACAGAAATCTGTAGGAACAAGGGCTTAAACAAAGAAACATGGTGTTCACTATAGTTACAAATTTGGGAATAATATTCTCTTTGGCTCTTTCAGCGTCCAGCCCACTAAGTCTGTATGACAGTCCCATAATTACACATAATTTGAAGGGAGGTTGTGAGGAGGAGGGGTTTGGCCTCTTCTCCCAGGAAATGAACAGGACCCAGGGAAATGGCCGCAAGTTATACCAGAGGAGGTTTAGGTTGGACATGAGGAAAAACTTTTTCTCTCAGAGAGTGGTCAGGCACTGGAATGGCTGCACAGGGAGGTGGTGGAGTTGCTGTCCCTAGCAGCATTCAAGAGGCATCCGGATGAGGAGCTACGAGACCTGGTTTAGTGCTTGTGGTAGCAGTAGTAATGAGAAGACGGTTGGACTAGATGATCTTGCAGGTCATTTTCAACCTTGTGATTCTATGATTCTATGACTCTACGATTTTGCTTAGTGTTGACTTTCCACCTCTGAGTTCATCGAATGCTATTTCAGTTTTGCTACAAACGTATTTCCTATCTAATTCCATAGTGAAAGTCTTGTGTTTATTGTCCTTCTACCTTGTTTCTTTTTAGCATTTCTGTTTCAAATATGGTTGTAATGCTTTATCATTTATATCTGTCTCACGAATGTAATTTCATCATCAATAGAGATACCACAATATCTTCCTAAAAAAGAGGTATGAGTGGAGATAAGTACTTTAAATAAGACTTCAGGAATGTAATAAAGATCTATTAAGATAATTGGGGAATCAATCTGGGAACAAAAAGATTATTCCAACAGTTGGTATAACAAATGACTATTTCACGGAATCACAAATCCATAGGGATTCGAAAGGACCTCTGTTGATCATCTAGTCCAACTCCTCAGCTAAAACATATTCCCTATGGTAGGTTGCACAGAAAAGAATCCAGGTGAGTCTTGAATATCTCGATAGAACAAGATTCCACAACCTCTCTGGGCAGCCTGTTGCAGTGCTCTGTCGCTCTTGCAGTAAAGAAGTTCTTCCTCACATTTTTATGGAACTTCCAGTGTTCCAGTTTGTGCCCACTGCCCCTTGTTCTGCTGCTGGGCACTGTTGAGTAGAGCATGGCCCCATACATTTGATTCCCATCCATAACATATTTATAAGCACTGATAAGATCCCTGAGCCTTAACTCTGATGCTGGCAGGAATTTCCCAGTAATGAAGCCTCTTTCCTCAAATTTAGTGCAGAACTCTACAGGGCAGCTTTTCAGCAATGTGGAATGTTGCAAGCACATAAAGCACATCCCTGGTGCCTTCTGCAGCTGCCAATGGAAGAGGAAATAAATCCAGGTGTCTGTTCTACCTTAAGGTGCTCAGAGCCTGGACTTTAGAACAAATTTTTGAAATAAAGGCAGCAAATGGATAACAAGCACCACCATTAATCACCACCACAGTCAGTACCACCTTCAGAGTACATCTGTCACCCTTCTCAAACACAAGCACAGAGTGGCACCAACATTTAACACCACGTAAAGAACCAGAGTTTCCCAGCAGGCTTTCTGAGAGTAGAGGATGCAGTCAGAGACCAGGTTCCTCCAAAACAAGGATGAGATTTATAAGCCCATGACACATTAGCTGTATGTCTTAGGGTAATATTGCACAACACTCGCTGAAACACAAAGCTAGGCTAATCCTTAGAATTGCTTAATGGGACTTGTACTCACTGAACATGAGGTACTTCCAATACTTAGTGTACTCTTCATTACAGAAAGCTCTGAAACTTTTCTTTTTCTGCTTTTTTTTTTTTTTTTCCCCCTCACACTCGAATAAGGAATTCAAATTCATAAATCACATTCTGATAGAATCCTTTCTCCTAAACAGTATCACTTTATTTCCCAAGAGAAATATCTAAGCATTCCAACTTCCAACTTCATTCCACACATAATTTGTTTGGGATTTTTTTTTTTTATAAAGCAGGAAACTCAATGTGCAACAATATGATTGGATTGGCTGCAGATGATTGCATGTGATTGAATCAGCCAATTAACATTTGTGTTATAAGACCTTCATGATTACCATTATGCTGACAATAAATAATAAACCAAAATCAAGCCACTGAGTATGATATAGACTGGGTCTGTTGCTACAGTAAACCAACGCCACGTTGCTACGAGGTGCACTAAGTTCAATTTATTAGGAAGTAAACGCTTGAAACCAGAATATACAGGCTTACTTACAGGTGAAGATTGATGAAGATTGACTTCAAGCCTGTGCTGCTTTTAGCGATGGTTTCTTCGCACAAGGAGCGTCAGTTTCTCAAGCCTTTGCACTGATTAGTACCTATATCAGCATATAATCAATCATAAGTTACCCGTATAGCAAATAATCATAACATGCTTTGGTGTCAATGAACACCAAAGAATGGACAATGTACCTCACTCCGAAAGCAATGCATCCTTTTTATTTCCATGGAAACTACAAAGAGCACAGTGACACTGTTTATACAGCAAATTTTCAGCTTCAGTACATTATTTTTCAACACAGTCACCACCGTTACCCAATTTGTGCTGAAGATCTGATCGAGATGCTCTTCATTCTGTGTTGTAACAGCTGTGACTGGCCATTTGGAATGTGGATTGTCTTTCTCATTGCTGTCACCACTGCTGAAATGCACCACCCACTTCTCACTGCACTCACATCCACTGTTCAGTCTCCATAAACAATTCAGCAGGTGTTGGTGAAAATCAGAGAGTGCCATTTTTTCCACACGGAGGAATTCAGTGATGAATACTTGCTTCATACTCACTTTCATGACAGATGTCATTCTGTCAGACTGCCCCTCTGCTGCCATCTGTTGCACAACAACCACATTTTGTTGGGAAGGTTCAGCCTCTACTGCCATCCCACCAACATTAGCCTTTAATGTTGTGGGCCAGCACAGAATCATAGAATCATAGAATTGCTCAGGTTGGAAAAAAAACGTAAAGATCATCAAGTCCAATCGCAACCTAACCATACTACCCTAACAATTCACCCTGAGCACCACATCCAAATGGATTTATACATTCAGGGATGGTTACTCAAACACCTCCCTGGGGAGCCTACTTTAGTGTTTAACAACCCTTTCTGTAAAGAAGTGTTTCCTGATATCCAACCTAAACTTACCCTGGTGCAACTTGAGGCCATTTCCCCTCATCCTGTCACCTGTCACCAGGGAGAAGAGGCCAACCTTGCTCTTGCTGCAATCACCTTTTAGGTACTGGAAGAGAAAAACATCATAAAATAAGAATCATTACTTTCAGAGCAGCCCATGTATATTCTTGATACCCAAAGAAAGTTTTAGGAAAAGGTTCATACGCCATGTATTTCCTCTAAATTCTTATTCCAGCCAATCTACTCTACTAGTATCTTATCAGTTGCTCACAATTACTCTCAAGTAGGGTAAATCTTGAAATGTATACAAAGTCAGCATATACAGATATTAATATAGAAGAATCTAAGATTGTAGAGATCTCTAGATCTTTCTAAAACCTAAATATTAACCCTAAATAAAACCCACTATTGTCTCTGCTGACATAAAATTGATGTTAGTAACAAGAAATCAGTTTCAGTTTGGTCTGTACTTTGTAATATGGAACACTGCCATTTAAAGCTTAAAGCTTAAGCTTGATGTTATTTGGAAATGTGCAGTCATAAATATTTTATTAATCATTCAGATGACTTATGAACTATCAGCTCAAATTTACAATTTTAATTAAATGGATAAACGAAGTGAGTTTCAGATGGCTAATGGAAATGGAAAGTATTCACAGGCTCTGATACTGGGAGCCCGAGTTGCACTATTCTAGTAGGCTTCCACCAGTTGCAAGACATCTGCTTTAAGTCTTTCCTCCATACACTTAAAGCACAGCTGCTGAGGACACAGACAAAACTCTTACTAGACTTTTTTAATTGACATCTAATTTAAGTCCTTAAAGGAGATGGTATGAACAGAGTACTTGAAACTCTGTCGTGATTAATCAAAGTTTCTGACATTTGGAATGTAGTTGTCTAGCTTTGTCTGACTTAAGGGTTACATCACTCCCCCAAATGGCTCTTGAGGTCCACTGTGGACCTGTGACTCTTCAGCAGGGAAAAGAGATGGCTGGAAGAAAATAGAACTAGGATTTACAAAATTATGAAAATGGTGCCTAAACTGAATATGGAAGTATTATACAACAAACTCTACAACACTAGAACAAGAAGGTTGACATTAAGATTAGTAGGAGGTGAGTTTTAAACAGATAAAACTATTTCATATTCCACAATTAGTGAATTTCTAGAATTTCCTGCAACAAATTTTAAGGTGGCATGATTTTCTGCTGGTGAATCTATGCTGACTACTCCTGATAATTCTCTTTTCTTCCACTTTCTTGGAGATAGTATCCAGAATAAGTCGTTCTTATAATCCATAAACCATAACCACAAACAGAAGAGGCAAGAATGTACCCTCACAAAATGACTGTGGTTTCTGTGAAATTACACAGGATACAACAGTAGCTACAAGATTCATACTCTCTCCCTAAATAATATCCCCTATTATCACTGCTGTCTTAAACCATGAACATCACCAATCTGACCCAGCTGGTCAGATGCCAATACAGTTGATTAGACCCCTTTAAAAAAAAAAAAAAAAAAAAAAAAAAAAAAAAAAGTTGTTATTATTTATAATAGGAATATTTTATTCTTGAATTACCTTAGAAAATTTCAAGCTGGCGAGGACAGTTGAGTAGGAGGAAAATAAAGTCTAGAAAGATCTAGTGCTGTAGGTGAAGAACGTTCTAGCATCCGAATGTCTGAATAAGGATACTGCTGGGTCTGGTTGAGGATTCAAAATCTTGAGAATATAAGTGAACATGATTTGACTGGATATTCTCTGAGCAAATGTGTGTTTATTTGGGTGCTGGTGAAGACGCTCGTCCTGGCTGCACTGATGCTCATTGCCAGCGTTGCATGCATTGTGTAGGTATGGATCTGTTCCCTTGGTATTCATGCTCAGCTTTGGTTCTAGCTGGATGTGAAAATGGTGACAGCAGCCACCACATCTAGTTGAGTTTATGGACTAAGATGCTCTGCAAATTGATTCAAGCTGAATTAAGCCAGTTTTACCAACTACAGTTTTAGTAATTCTTACTTTCTCCAATAATAAGAAAATGAATATCAAATCAGGTTACATATGAATGTGTTACCCAGGTAGGCTTTAAATAATGATGAATCCTTAAAATGTTATTGTTTATATTGGAGAAAAGAGTTTATAAGATATTTCCAGAATATAAAAAACAACAAGCAATAACTAGTTATGATTGATGTGAACACAATGTTCTTGTTCTCTAATTGAACTAACGGTGATTGCACAAAGTTCTCTAGCAGTTTAATATTCTCTCTCTAATTGGATTTAACAATCCTTTTAAGAATTTCAACCTAAGAAATTTTACGAATAGGCAATTTTCTTCACTATATTTACAATAGTAAAAGCACTTCTGTCCACTTCCAAGAAAACAAAAAAATAAAATCTGTATTGTAAATAGAATCAGGGAAATGTGCACATAATTATCTGCTTTACATACCTCTTACTAAAACATAGATAAAATCTATTAATTGAAGGTCTGTTATCTAACTAGTTAAATATGATATATGATCTGACTTATTTGAGGATGTGACTCATCTTTTGGACTTTCTCTTTTCTGCCTAAATCCACATTCTTGCCTTCTCCTTTTTCATGCAGTGAGTCACGCAGCTCTAAATATTAAAAACACTATTATGCTGTAATTTAATTCATATACATTCCACAGTTCATTTAATGTCATTAAAGTCAAAGTAGAATAGCCTCTTACAAGCAATAATTTATTAGCATAGCACATTCATTGTGATGTTTGTCTTTCAAGACAATTTCCATCATTTATCAGCACTAATTTTCCTATGAAAATCTATCATCTATTACAATGTTTAATAGACCTGCGAACATAAGCTTTACTATTCTTATTGGACTTAAAATAATAAGTTATATGCGCAATTCCATATGAAAATTCAACATTTTGAATGTTTCTTGATTTTTTTTGCAGTTTGGAAAGAATCACAAACTCAGGAAGTCAACTTACAATTTTGTTATGGAAAAAAAGCTTGTCAATTGCATGACACTTTTTCATAGTTCGTATTATCTATTGTTGCAGCAGTTGTCCATAATGTTATATATAATACTGTTCTGGATATATTATTATTTGTCATTATCTGCCATTGTGTAACATTTTACACATATTGTGTTTGTAGAGGAGCTACAAGATAAAATTCAGATAATATTTGTTGACTTGTTTCAGTACAGCGTAAGCAAATAGTGGAATCCCATATGGTTATTTGGACCTTATGTGCAATTGCAGTAAAAATGACTGCTTCTCATAGCATAAAAATAAGAAGTCTATTGCTCTAAATAAAGTTCCAGTTAGGCGCTTTGTTTTGTTGTTGTGGCCATTGTGTTTATTTATTATGAAGTGTTGGAAATGTTTTCAGTAAGGAGCTCATTATTATCAGGTGAGTGCTCCCTCTATTCTCATTCTCATTTTCAGGCCTACATTTTTTGCAGCTGCCACATATGTCAACACATAGTCTTGTTTTTCAGCTCATTTCAGTTGCTATCAGCATTGCCAATGGCATTTTATAACTCTCACAGAAAAAGGAATTTTGATATTAATTTCTGATGTCCAGAATATTGCTCTAGGGACTTTAAAACGTATGTCTGAAAATGCATTTTTCCTTAAAATGTGAAATTTAAAGGTAAATAACGTTAGACACCTAAATAATTAAGGTATGGCATGACTTCCATCACAAATCTGGAGAACGAGTTGCCAGATGTTGAAATTAAAGGACAAATAAAGGTGATCTGAAAAACATTTGAATAGTCTTTAGCATGTACCAGTGGCAAAGGTAGGAGACATCTGTGTTTGAAGAACTAGAATTTGATTGAAAAAAGAGGAAGGACTCTTTTCTGAGTACCTGAATGAGTAAGCAGAGTTTTTAAACACTTTTATCTTTCTAAATGTTACAAGGTTTTTTTCCCTCACAAAAAAGATGCAAGAGGGTTGACTTCAATCATAATCTTAAAACAACACGTAAAAATCAGTACTGAGAATGGTGGAGGACATCTGTTCTCTTCATTTATCACCAAACACCACAACTCCGTTGTAGAAGCCCCCCAGATTTGCCAGGTACCACTGGCCCTTGGTAAAGCCATATTGGCTGTCCCCAGTCACCCCTTTGTTTTTCTTAGCATAGTTTCCAGGATAATTTGATCTTGCATGATCTTGCAGGGCACGGAAGTGAGACACTGTCGTGTTGTTTACCAGGACTTTTTTTTTAAAGTGGAGGTTACATTTTGTCTTTTGCCGTCAGTGGGAACCTCATCGGACTGCCACAGTTTCTCAAATATGATGGATAGTGACTTACTGGCTTCATTCACCAGCTACCTCAGGACCTCAGATTCATCTCACCAGATCTCATGGACTTGCGCATCCTCAGGTTCCTTAGATGGTTCTGAACTGTGCTTTGGGTGGTGTGGCCAGAACAATTGTCAGGGAAGACTGAGGCAAAACAGTCACTGAGTACCTCAGCTTTCTCCATATCCTGGGTAAGCAGGTCTCCTGTTTCCTTCAGGAGAGGGCCTACAGTTTCTTTAGTCTTCCTTTTATCACTGATGCTCTTACAGAAACTTTTCTTATTTCCTCAGTTACTGTGGCTCTTCCTCCAGCACTGGAGTGGATTTGTAGTGGTCTAGGTGTCTTTGAACATACCAAGTATGTTTTTAAGAATCTGTATAACTCTTTTTGCTGGTAATTACTGGGCTGACCCATGGAAAGGAGAGCATCTTTTATACAAGACTATGCTGGAAGACATTATGCTTGCAATTATGTAAAGCTGTCCATAAAGATTTGCAGCAAATAGCATGCTTGACACACTGTCATCCTATTTGTCTGCAGTTAAGCCTGTCATAATGCAAGACTAATGTTCTGAGGTTTTCTTAATTCTCAAACGGGTGTTTCTAAGGCTGAGATATTTCAGCAGGTTGCCTGACCAGTTTTACTTGAAAGTTCAAGACATAAATTTGTGCTAGCTTTTGAACTTGCAATACGTACATTATGCCCTATAATTTTATTCAAGTGTGCATAAAGGTTGAGGGTGCATTATAGAGTTTTATTTTGAGATATACAGTGTGAATACTATGCTGTATTATACAGTGCATATCACACATTATTTTCTGAATGGCTGTGTTCGACAATGTACATGCAATAGAAAAGTAAGTCTGTGCCCTGTAATATATTTTGCTCCCATACTAAAACTAGTCCTTCTGCAGTTTGGGAGGGCTTTTACATTGTTTTTTAAATTATTTTTTTCATGAGTGAAGTAGGAAGACTTAGAAACACTTTTTTTTTTTTTTCTGTGAGTAAAACTGTTATGAGAAAGTTGATTCCTAACAGGGGAATAATTAAAATATTCTACTTTTGCTTGTTCCTTTCAGATCTTCAGTCTTGTCATAAATGTATCTATCTGTATGTTTTTCTTTGAAAAGAATCTGAAATTCTGTGTCTTGCATAGGAACTTCCGTCAAATACATCAGATATGTGTCAAATGCAAATTCTTCCTAAAAACAAAAGTGCTTCTCAAATGCTGGCTGTCAAATAACTTTCTCTACCTGCATAGAAGTCTGAAAGGAGGAAAGAAATTTACCTTAAGTTTTAAAAAGTTATGCCACATGATAATTCTTTTTTTCGTCTTTTATTTCTTTATTATTAAAAAAGTATGATTAATGACTTTAATTGTCCAAAAGCTTATAAAAAACACACATAACTGTACATGTTAGAGAAAAACTTTGAATAGGGAAATCAACATCAGTTTGGAGAAAAAAGTAATAATTTTGGGTGTCACTACAAATCACATGAGACAATAATAAATGGATTTCCAGGTTTTCAAAAAGATTTCAGTGTTGTGTGTCTGTGTACAAGAGCTTTCTTATTCTAAGAGCAGAGATATCTAGAAGTAAAATTTTTACAAGTTTGGAAGCTTATTTTTTCTCTTCCATAAGAGAATTGAGATAGTTTTTATAAATTCCAGTGATTTTGTTCATAAAAGTGATTTATATAAAGAGTCTCCACAAAATGTCAATACATTTTCTGTTAAGTGATACAAAAGGGGAAAGAATTTTAAATGGTGCTTAAAATTTGTAGCTCACCTTAACCCAGAGTTGATGTTAAGGACTGAGTCAGTGCAAGACTCCATGACTTTCTTTCTTTAGTTTTTATAGTATTACTCTGTAATAATAATTTATTAAAGATAGGAATCCAGATTGCTATTGAATATAATTAATTGGGATAACGACAGGTTATATTATTATAAGATGTATATTTTTCTATTTACTCACTTATTTCTGAGCTACAAGACTGCTTTTGATTGAATGCTGTTTTGTTTGATAAAAACTACTGGGAACCAGGGGAAGAATATTTATTGTACAAATAAAACCAAATTCAGGTCACTGTCTCCTTCATTGCTGGCATCTGTCCAGAATGGGATAAAAAACCGTAATTCAGTTTGGCACAGAGTTTTACTGTTCTTATGAACTAAAACTCCCTCAAATTTTCATTAGAATGATACATTTCACCTCTTCTTTGGCCGCTTGCCCTTTACCCTTTCACACTTGACTGCTTTTAAAAGCTATGCCTCTTTAAGTGATATTAGAAACTCTGTCCCAGGGACACTGCTTTAATAAAACCATTCCATCACAGGGTAAAAGAGAAAACACGACATCCAGTGAAAGTTTCCTGGGCAGAGAACACTCGTGCTATTCATGAAGAATGAGAAATGGAGATTAAAATGTTACTGGTATTGGTAGTATGTGGGCTGCTCCGAAAGTAACGCCTCCTAATTTATCACGTTGGCCCACGATGTCGGAGGAGAGCGCTGGTGGTGCGGCAGTTGAACCTTCCCACCATCCATCGAGGAATGTTTATGGAGACCTAACAGCAGATGTGAGCACAGTGAGGTGGCGGATGGTGTTTTTCAGCGGCGGCAACAGTGACGATACCGATCGCCGAGGTTCGCTGCTTCGGAGCTGCTCCAGCCAGAAGGGCGGCCACTGACCGCGAGGTACAGCGGGGTGCCGGTCCGTTCCCTCGTGCAGGGACCCCCGAGAGAGCAGAGCGTCCGTGCAGCTGCCGGCCGGGCAGCTGTCGGTCGGGCAGCTCTCGCGAGAGCGGCTGACGCGGAAGGGGCGTTGCTAGGGCAACGTCTCTGCATCCCCCCCCCTCCCCCCACCCCCCCCCCACCCC
>NW_024884733.1:1364734-1396742 GCF_019232065.1 Centrocercus urophasianus | reverse complement strand
GGAGAGGAGGGGTCGGTGTGGGAGAACCACCGGGGCTGATTTATCGAGGAGAAACAGTGAGCCACTCCTACACGGGACTCCCCAGCAAGGACGGTGGTTATCACTGTCGAGTGAGCGATAAGTGCGCGGGCTCCTGTTACCGGCCCGGCAACGAGGGCAGAGCCAGCACTGCCGGCAGCAGGGTGGGACTGATGAGGCACACCCCAGTAAGGCTATCCGGTAGTGTTAGTGTGCCTGCTGGGTGGCCATGGCTGCACCCCGGCAGAAGGCTAATGCCACAAAAATTATGGAGACGCAGATGGAAGTCCCAGGCTTACGCAGAAAGAAAACTGCAGCCAAAAAGAGCGTGGAGACCCAGGCTGACGTCCTGTGCATGCTTGAAAGGAACGCTGATGCTAAGACAAATGTGGAGACTCAGACTGAGACCCCAAAATGAGATGCTAGTATGCGGGTCACTGGCTGTCACAAGTGCCAGAGCCTGGCCCTTGCAGTGTATAAGATGTGATCAACTACATGACTTACTCAGCCTTGTGGTCAACCTGAAGAAGGATGTAGAGAGGCTGAGGACCATAAAGGAGTGTGAGAAGGAGATCCAATGGTGGTGCTGGTCCCTATCTGCCCTGAGTTCTTGGTGCACAGTTGAGGCACCACATGGAGCATGTCACCCCCTACTGCCTTGCAAACAGGTGGGAGAGAGGAAATGGCAGGTGGGAGAGAAGAACTGGCAGGCAAATGGTGCTGCAGTGAGCCCCCTGACCTCTCTTCCCCCTAGCAACAGTTTGAGAAAGGAGGAGGAGTGGAAATGAGTACCAGCTCGACAAAGTGGGCATCCCCCATCCCGACCATCCTCGGCTCCCCAGATGCCACTGTGCAATAGGTTTGAGGCCCTGGAACTCAAGGGAGAGGTGAGTGGGGGTGTGGAGGGAGGTGCACCCATGAGGTTGTCTTGGGTGAAGCGGTCGACCATGCACCTCAAGACTGCCTTCACCTGGAAGGACAGAAGGGTGGTTGTTGTAGGAGACTCCCTGTTGAGAGGAATGGAAGGCCCTATATGTCAGCCTGACCCTATCCGTAGGGAGGTGTGCTACTTCCCTGGGGCACAGGGTCAGGGACATTTCTAGGAAACTTCCTGGACTGATTCGCCCTTCTGATTATTACCCGTTATTTATAGTCCAGGCTGGCAGTGACAAAGTCACTGAGAAAAGCCTCAGGGCTATCAAGAAAGACTTCAGGGGATTGGGGCGGGTAGTCGATGGAGCAGGTGTGCAGGTGGTCTCAGATGGAAAGAAGGCTGAGGTACTGAATGAGTTCTTTGTCTTGGTCCTGGCGGCCAGGACTCCAGTACTTCTCAGGTCCCTGAGCCCTGCATCCCTAAACCTCAAGGTGGAGAGTGGGCCAGTAAATCCCTACCCACTGAGAGGGTGGAGCAAGTCCGAGACCACCTCATGAGACTGAATGTGTACAAGTCTATGGGGCCATTTTCTCACCTTTATGTGTTAAAAATGACTACAGAAGATACAATTAGTATGTGCCTTTAGGAGATTACTCATTGGAGTTAATGCTAAGACAGTGTGTGCTACTTCAAATACAGCTTCATAAAAATGGCACCTGTGAAAAGCCCAGTATCAGAATAATCTCTCTTGCTACTTTTGAGGAGACAGCTGAGATGTCAGATGAGGGTTGTGATAATGACGATGAATAGAAGATAAAAATAGGTAAGCCTTCTTTTTTCATCAGTTGGTTGCAAGTTGCTCTAGGATTTTCTCAGCAGCATCAGACATCTGCTGTTTCCCACAGATTAGATAATTCTTTTTGAAGTGTGTGGAATGTCAGTTTGCTCAGAAGAGAAAAATAAATTCTGCGAGCTGTTGAAAACTGTTCCTTGTCTCTAAATTTCAGTCTAAAGTTATTTCTTGTTTTGCATAGTAGATACCTTTCTGAAGTTCTTTTTAATGGACATTTGAATACACAACCATCCTTGGTACAACTTTTATTACAGTAGAATTTGTGTGAGACAGTAATTTTTCTTTGTCATTCTTTGTAAGGATGGATAGGTAGGTGCCATCCTTTCATTCACATTTTCTTTTTTTTCCTTTTTCCATTTTTTTTTTCTTTTCCCCAAGAAAATCCACTATTTTAAAGTAAAGGAAACCTAATACGTACACATTGAGTTGGCACTTCTAAAATTCTAAAACTTTGCAATATGATTTGACCTCCTTACTGTGCTAAATCAAGATGTCAGGAATACTGAGTGTAGCCTTGTCTGTGGGGCTCAAGAACAGAAGTCTCTTGGGGATGGCAGTCTTCCTATGCACAAGGCTTATAGGCATTGAATTAAGGATACCAGATGGTATATCTGTGGCTTTTTTCGTAATTCCTGGTTTGTATGCCTGCTAAACAAATATACTAAAACTATTTTATTTCAACTTACTCGTATTACTGTTATCTTCCAACACCCGTGTCACTACCAATATTGCACATATGGTGTGGTATTCTCTGTCTGTTCAACCTCATATGACAAAAAAGAAAATTCTGTATTTTCACTGCTTCGTGAAAGGATGTTTGGACACCTGGAAAGTAAGGAAACATGACTGAAGAGATCTGCTAGTTAAGGGATTTGTGAGTTCTTTGTTCTTCCATTTTCAGTTGAAACATCTTTGTTGAACCAATGAGTGCTTCTAGTTTCATTTGGTGACATCTCTAAACATTTCTAGATTTCTTTCCACTTTTTGGAGTGTTGTGAATCAAAAGTTCACTTCTAGTCAAGGTTACTCTTTCATTTGTTCACTCCCTCCCTGCTTTGTTTCTGAATTTGTGTTTTGGTATCAGCATTCTCTGAAAGCGTTTTTGGAAAAGATTTATCAGAAGATATGTCTGAGCATACTAAGCCTTGTTTATTTATTCACTTATTTTTTCCAGCAAACACATCAATTTTATCTGGACAAGAAAGAAGAAATAAAAATCAGTGTGCGGAACTTTTGGACATAATGAAGATCACATCAGTGAATACCATAGCTGCCTTTGCTATATACTACATGTATCCATATTTTCCTTCTGAGAAGAAAAATATGTTATTTCAATTTTCTTCCTTTGCGGATCAGTGTTTTCACAGTTGAATAGCTGCAAGGTAAAAATGATTAAGCTTGTTTGTTATAGTATTATACTATTATAGTATATAATATATAGTATTATATTTATAGTATGTAAGTATTGTTATAGTTAATCAGATCCAGAGAGCAGAATGTTGCTGTGTGAACTTGCCCTCTTTGAGAGAGAGTATGAGCTCACAAGCAGGTTAACACAAACAGGAGGACAATACCTTTCCAGACATTCGTGTAGAAGCAAAGTAAAAATGCCCAATCCCGTTCTTATGGTTTGATTTTCAGGGAGTGCTTCTTTTGCAGGTGTCTCTGACATGTGGTCATAACATTCCTTGATCTCTCCCTAACCTGTTCCTCTACTGTCCTACTACTCAACAGTTGGTTTGGCTGGAAGTTAACTATCTAATAACTCACACACGCACAAAGACATAAAACAGAACAGGCTTGCATAGAAAAAATGTTAGTCATAGGAGTTTGATAACAAAACAAGACATGTCAATGACTGGTTCCAGGCCAGATAAGCATATTGAGGAATATTTTGCCAACTGATTCCTTTTGTCACACTTTCTCTCAATTTCCTGTAACTGTTCCTTTTGAAATCACCTGATTTGCTTTCTTTCCCACCCTTAGTGAGTCCTCTAGACATCTCTTTACAATTTATGCATAGCACCCAATTTTTCTTTTCAAGTTCTGCCTCAAGCATTTTATAGAAGGCCTTACGTCTCTTTATGCAGTAATTTCCAATAATATACCATTCCTGAAGAAGATTTTTTTCTGGTTAATAACATTTAAATGTTTAATACCAGTGATTGTTGTGGTTTAACCTGGCAGGTGTCCGAGCACCACGCAGTCATTCACTCACTTTTCCCCTTCCCAGTGGGATGGGGGAGAGAATAGGAAAAAAGTAGAAGTTGTGGGTTAAGATAAAACTATTTACCAAGACAAAGAAGAGGATACTTTACTATATATTATATGCATATATATATTTTTATGAATGTATGTAACAAGTGATGCACAAGCAATTGCTCAGCACCCCCTGACTGATGCCCAGCTTGCCCCCAGCAGATGTATTATCCCCATCATAACTCTTTCCACACGATGTCATATGGCATGGAATATCCCTTTGGCCAGTGTAAGTCAGCTGTCCTTGCTCTGTTCTCTCCCATCTCCTTGGACCCTTTGCTGCAAATGGCCTTAGCTCTGTGTAGCACTGCTTAGCAGCAGCTGTAAACATTGGTGCATTATCAGCATTTTCTTCTAGACTGAAAACACAGCATTATACCAGGCACTCCGAAGGAAAAAAAACTTCCCAGTGTAGAATCAACAAATATAGAGTGGTTTGGCTAGTATTTACAGAGCATATAGCTAGAAAGATTATCACATTGGAAATGGATAATCAGAAATAAATGGAAAAGCTTACCCATATCCTGGGCTCACAGAAAAAACTCCAAAAGGAGCAATCTCCAAAAGAGATCCTTCCTCAGCAGCAGTCAACACTTAAATGGGGTCTAGGAGAGGTGCAGCTCTCCATCCCATCTGGTCACACAGTTGAATTGCCTTTACCTGAGTTCCTGCAGCTGACTCCGTGCTTGCCTCACGTGACCAATCAGAGGTTCAGGCTGTGATTCAATAATTCCCGTACACTCAACTAAAACAGTGACAAAGGCTCAATCATTCAGCCTCAGTCATCTTTGGAGAATCTGATGCAAATGAGTTAGGCAGTCCTAGTTCCTCACCTCATTACTCTTAACTTAGGCGGTTAAATGTTTGGCTGTTTATTAGCCAGATACATTCACACAATAATAAGCTGCAATTAGTATTTAGAAAATTAGTACTTTTTGTTATAACTGGCTGTAAATAGAAAGTAAAAGAAGGAATAAGAAGAAAGCCAACAACTCTTGGGTAAATGCTATATATAATTTTAAGTACATTTTCTCAGACTCACGTATTTTTATCTTGACTTTACTACTTACTACTTCTGTTGGTAACTGAATTACATAGAAAGGCATGCTGTAAGGTATCTCTATCATGGCTGTGGTTTAGCTAGTCTATTTCAAATTGACAGAAAAGAATATATGTGTGTAAGCTCTAAACAATTTTGAAAGTTCATGTTTTCAGTGGTCCTATAATGTGAGTCACCAAACAGTCTTGCATAACTTATTTTCACCTCTTGTCCTCAAAATGATGAACCTAGATCTGTGAGAAGGGACTTGGAATTCCAAACTTTCATTTTAAAAGAATTTCACACGCAGTAATGTTTAAGTTCTGCGTAGATCTTGTTATGATCACAAATTATCACTCATTTTTCAATTACCAGCATTAATTTTCTTAAAGCTTCATGAAACATAAATAGGACAAAAGTTTTCCTGAGTATTTTGAAAGAAACAATTTCTAAGAAAGAACGTTTCTAAGATAAATAATTGCCAATAACTCCTTTGCCATATCAAGAAAAATATGCATGAGCAAATATCAGAGTATAGGTAAGATAGTAAGATGGGTAAGATAGAATCATAGAATTCTCCATGTTGGAAAAGATCTCCAGGATCACCAAGCCCAAATGCCAACCTGATCTACCATGTTCCATCACAAAGCCATGTTAGTGTTATGTCCACACATCTCTCAAGTACTGCTTGTATGGGTACTGCTCAAATTCCCTTGGCAACCCATTTCAATTCTCTCTATGAAGAAATTCTTCCTAATATCCAACCTAAACTTCTCATGGTGCAACTTGTGAACACAAGTGTAAACGACAGTGGTTAATATAAAAAAGAATGCAAATGCAGTGCAGTGATATTATTATCCAGGCCTTCTTTTCACTCTTCCTATACACTAACTGGTAGCAGAGAAAAGTCCAGCATACATTGTTGTATTTGTTCTGCAGTGTATAATTCTTATTTTAAAATGTATGCTATAAGTTTCCAGAGGATTTTGACTGTATTCCTTCATCTTATCTGTATGTAGCTTTTGTTAGTTTATATGCTATAGCAGTAAAAAGCACTCTACTTTTCTGTTCCATTACACAGTTCAGATTTGGCAGCTTCAGATGAAACTTACTTGCCAAGACTCCTGTCTTCCAGACGTTAATTGTTGCAGAAAGTTGGCTCGTACCATTGACTTTTTTGCATACAGGTTGCATACAGATAGAGAAAAAAGATGCAGTTATACTTCTGTGTGATTAAGGATTAGGACTTGGTTCCGTATTCAAGTACAATAGAGTGACCAGAACATACCTTAAATTTGCACACACTGAACTCTACAGTCTCAAAAAAAAGTTTAAAAAAATAAATAAGGTTAAACACATGCAACATCTCATTAGTAGTATCTCCAGTACTACAGAAGACATTCACGTATTTATACTTATGATTTTTGAGGAGATCATACGTATTATTCAGCACTAGTGATGAAAAAAATCCTCTTTCATTCTTCATGTAGTTAAATATATAACTCAAAAAGAAATGTATTTATGAATGTTGGGGATAGAGGGATGTAGGGAAAATGCATTGATCTTAGTGCATTGGCCATGTGTGTGCACATTTACCCCACATGAAAAGGTGGAGTAGAAGTGGTAAATTCATAGTTACCAGTGAAAAAAATGTTTATGACGTTTCACCCTGATATTGTTTGAACTTTTTTTTTTTTTAAAAACAAATCTCAGTGTGATTACTGTTTTTCAAATAAACTGTAAATAAATGATACGATGCTTTTTGTCAGAATAAAGATTAACTTGTCAACAAAAGACTTGGTTAAAAAAAAAAAAAAAAAAAAGCCAAGCAGGTTGCTGTCTGTTCAGTATAACACACAACTGCATCTTACCACTAATTACGTAAGCCTCATCCTTTCCTCTGTACACAGTGCTTAATGCAGTTGTCCAAGGTCACAGAGAAGAACTATCAATACGGTGTGTTTCAAGCTCCCAACGTCAATGGCTTCACTTTCTTTTTGTTGCTGACTTGCTGGAAAGGAGGCCTGTTGGATTAGATATTTTTGGCAGGATCCTGGAATATACCATTGCAATTAATTTTGTGTTGTTTTGTGCCTATTGAAATAAATAACTTATCTGACATTTAGTAACCAGAATGGCAACAGTTTATTTTAAAATCATAATTAACCATTACCTGTAATATTTTCACAGTCACAACAGATAGGGAGCTTGGTTTCTCTCATTTCCTTTGTTAGACTGAAACTGTGAGAATGAACAGAACAATAAAAGGTAGAAGAGAGAGCTCAGGAAAGGTTCAGTAGCAGCTTACAAGTAGAATATTTTAAAATCTTTTCAGAGAACTGTTTTCAAACCTTACTTGTCTTCAATACTCTTTAATTCTGTTTCCCATATAAATTGTGTATGGGCTGATTGAAGAGACAGCTGCTAGTTTAATTTCAAAAGTCTACTAAAGCATATTTTGGAAAAAAAAAAAAAAAAAAAAAAAAGAAGAAAAAAAAGAGCAATGTTAGCAGGGTAGCTTAATTAACGTATAGATTATATTTGCATCTCCACAGAGGACCTGTTGTATGTCTTTGAAAGAGATTTTATTAGTTTTATTAGTTTTTTTATTTATATAGATTTTATTAGTTTTATTAGAGGCAATCACAGTGGCTCTGTTATTGCTCTAACTGTCCCAGTCACTCTGCCTTCGAAAACTTTTCCTGAACTATGATGTCATCTAATGGAACTTCTTCCTTATGCAAAGCTCCTACCTTTTGTGCATACTGTGAAGCTAGTTCCTTATGTGGTTGAGGTCTGGGACAGGATAAGGCAGTGAGATTTTGAAGCAAGAATCAGAAGTATCTTCAGATCTCAAGGGATCTTCTTTGACTTACATTTAGTTTCATCTGTGTTCCTTTGCCCTAAAAAATGCCCTCTCTACCCTAGCCAATGGGATTTCTTGCTACTAGTGCTCCAGCAATACTAAACCTGCTGGAATGTAATTGTGAATTTCAGAGTTTATGTGCTCATTTTGTTTCCTGAGATTAGGTGGGATGAGCTGTAGTTGTAGGCTTTCTTTTTTTTTACAATCATACAGTAATGTATGGCTTTTTTTTTTTTTTTTTTTTTTTTTTTTAGTGGTTATACAATAAATGACTGAAAAGCAGGCTATATATATATATTTATATGCTTGGTGAAATGGGGTGAGGAAATGCACTAAAATTCCATGAGGAGAAGTGAGTTTGCATACTGGGAAAAAATTATTCAGTGAAGGTATTGTGAAAAATTGGAATGGTCAGCCCAGGGAGGTAGTGGAGTCACCATCCCTGTAGGTATTTAAAAGATACGAGTATTTGGTGCCTAGGGACAGGATTTAGTGGTAGACTTTGCAGTGCTGGCTAATGGTTGAACATGATGATCTTACAGGTCTCTTCCAAGCTAAATAATTCTATGATTCTATGAAATGATCCTTCTCTGCAGTTATTTTGCAGCAGGGCAGCCCGTAGCCTGTACTGATGCATGCAGTTATTTCTCCCCAGATATGGAACTCTACATTTGCCTTTGCTGAATTTAATCAGGTTCCTCTCCAAGCAACTCTCCAGCTTGTCCAGGTCTTGCTGGTTGGCAGCACAGCCTTCTGTTGTCACTTTTGTGTGTTAAGTACATGTGAAAGATAACTAGTAGAAAGCAATCCGAAATAACAGAATTTTATAAGGTGTTGTCACAAGCTTACACTTTTATGCCGAAACCCATACAGTTTGTAAATACTCAGTTTTTGATAAGAAATCAAGATAGTTTCAAATATTCTATTTTTTATCTGCATTGCAAGTTTATGTGTCTATTTGAATTTAAATTCAATTGTTTCAAATATTTGCATACCTAGCAGGATATTTCAATTCCATTTAAAAAAATGCAAGCTGCGTCTGAAACATGAGGACATACTTTCCTGTACAGATACAAAAGGCTCCAGTCTAGAAGAAACCTTATTGCAGACATGCAGTGCAACTTTCCCAGAATGGTCTACTAGCAAATAAGAATTTCTTGTCAGGATCTTCCCAAGTCAGTGCTGTCTTTAAATATTTGAAAGCTTTCATTAGATTTCTCTTGTAAATTGCTTTGTAGCTTTTAAACTTATCAATGAATCTATCAGAATCCTGCTGCAAAGGGAGCTCCACATATTTTTTTTTCCGTTTTCAATGGTAAAACATTCATTCCAATTATCACTGTTTGTGTCAAAAATTACTGTGTACAGCTGTTCTTATTATTACATCTGAAGGAAGGCATTTAGTCATTTAACCCTTGTATAAACGATATTTCATAACTATGATTTTACTTGCTGTTTTTCCTGTATTTTTTCTGTTACTTGAAACAAAGAGATTAAAAAAAAGCAAATTAAAAATATTTAGAATCACTCTTGAATATTGTTGTGCATTTATACAAAAATAGAAAGCCACCATCTGTGAGAAAAAGCTTTTAATTTTTTATTTGTATTATCTTAAAAATATTCACTTAAAGATGAACTAAAAAAAAAGGTTAAAACTTGTCTTTACTACGTTCTAAATGCTGTTATAGTTACTTTTTTTTAACAATTCATCATGAATGTCTAATGAACACGTTAAATATGGTAAAAAATCAGTCTGACTAATTAAATTTTAAAAAGGAAGCCACCAAAAGAGCAACAAGAGGGGAAAGCAACACCCATCTGCACCAAAAATATGGCTTGAAGTCATTTGGCAATTCTGAATTCATTAGTATTTTTCCTTTTTAAATTTTCTGCTAATGTTTATTTGCCTCTTTAGAAATAACATGAAAACACAGCAAATACAGCTATATCAGTGTGAGCACTGCTGTAAGCTCAGTGTTCGCAAACATTTTGAATTTATCACTTTACTGTAGTATGTAAAAAAATGAAATCTGAAGATTTGTATGTTCAAAATTACTTCAATTTTACAATAATTTTACATACAAAAGCCAACAAGCACTATCCAATATTTCCTACAGACTTAGCATTTTACCAGGAAGAAAAACAAGAGCATCATCACACATAATGGGAAAGATGAGAATACCTTGTATTACCTAAAGTATGCACTTTGCTGAGTATTCTCAAAAATGTGATATTACTCTCTTCATTAGAGAGTATTATATATTGGAGAATATAAAGACTACAAAACCATATAAAGATATGCAATGTTAAGTATGTGCAACTACTACTGTGTAAGTGACACACATTCAGTTTGAAAGACAGTAAAGATGTGCATGTACAGATGTAAATATTCAATTTTAAAAGGTACTTTTTTCTTGTGTAAGTCACTATATAGGCATTCCTCCTGTTTTAAAAATCTAGGTTCTGCAGATTTTCCTCATGTTCAAATTGGAATATGATTTGCTGTCATGTTCGAGGTATCGTGCAACAGACTACAACTAGAAAGGCAGTGTTATAAGTGGACTAGAAATGAATGAAACTGAAAGCTAGTAATTTAAACTAGCAGAGAATTGGGATTAGTGGGGAATAAATGTTGCACTTCGACTTTTGTGAAGGATCCCTGGAAAGAGCTCAAATTAGGAAAGCCAGGCAGGCAGGCTGTGAATGTAAGAATACATTCATAGGCACGGTGAAGAAAAGTCCTATACAAAAACTGGGGCACTGGAAACTAGATTAGGTTAGCTTAAAAGAATTAATGGCTGAGTTAGGATAAAGAAGTCAGCACAAGAAGGACAAGGGGTAAAGATCTGTGAGGAGGCAGAGGCAACTGGCTGTGGTAATCCGACACAACAGAAACTATTTAGATTACAGCAGGACTTCAGTGTGGACACTTGTCTTCTATTGTGACAAACATATTTGTTGCTTAAATCTCTGCCTCTATGATTGTTGGAAATTAATTTGTTTTCATTGCGTAGAAATTAAAATCAAAGAGCTGAAATTATGTGAAAATAGATGAGAGAAGGTGGTAATTGTTTGAAAACTTTGGATGAAGCCCTACTCTTTGTGTTAACTAGACATGGAATTAAAAAGGTGCTACTGAAGCACTAACAGAAACAACAGAGCAGAGCAGTTGTTATATAATGGAACATCTGTTTCATATCTAAATACAGCTCTGTAGTGACTTTTTTTTTTTTTTTAATCATGAGAGTGTAATGTAGTCGTATCTCCTTGTTTTTTTGGGCAGTCTTGAAGCTGTCATGAACTGCCTAAATTGATCTTCTACCCTGCCTGTGAAGACACATACAGAAAGTAATTTTTGCTCCTATCTCTCACACTTCAGACAGGCTTGCTAGCCATTATATTAGATAGCCAAAAGGTGAGTAGCCAAATAGTGACATCTCCAGCCCTACTTCCATTTAATAATACATCTAGGCCTTTTCAATCTAATTTCATCTTTCCTTCGCTTCTCAAGAAAAATCGAACGTGGAGTGACCTTGTAACACTTAGAAATACTTAGAAAAATAAGCTGCCTCTAGTCTTTAGGCTATGTAAGGTCAGAAGGGGCTTGTTCTGCTTCAGTTCAGGTTATCAAACTCTTATACCAATTCAGGAGACATTTTAATATTTATTGGAAAAAAATATAGTCCAAAAGTGCATACTGGTTCCTTTTTAAGCAGATATAAGCCAATACTAATGTTTTTTATTGATTTCCCAATTTCTTTCTTTCTTTCTTTCTTTCTTTCTTTCTTTCTTTCTTTCTTTCTTTGAAAGAAAGAAAAAAAGAAAGAAAGAAAAAGAAAGAGAAAGAAAAGAATGGTGTTGAGATGAACAATAGCTTTTTTTGAGAAGTACAGAGATATTTTGCACAAAATTCAGCTTTTCTGACATGGTTTTACTTTTAGAATTAGGGAGCATTCATGCAACAGACAGAAACTTAAAATTTTCTTACAGATAGATTTATTGTTTGCAGTAATACGGTATTTCTTTAACACAACTTTGGAAGATTTTGGTCTTAGCTTTGGAAAGCTAAGACCTGCTCTATCCTCAATACCAACAAAAAAAGTCATTGTCATGACAGCACCTGCAGATGATGGAAAAAAAACCAGGAAATAAGTGCTGTTTCCGTGACTAAAATGTAATGAATAATTGAGCATTTGTGTTTTAACTTGGGCTTTAGTTGCCTGACAGGATAAGTGGAAAATAGCTGTTCACATGAAGCTTAAACCATCTGCTCAATCCAGAAAAGCCATCAAATATTTCTGAAGTACTGAATCACCGTAAGCCACCTTCCTACAACAGGTGAATCAAAACAATATCTTAATGTTTTCTATTCATTTAAAATATCGTTTTGCAGAAATTAAGAAACAGATTCTGTGTATGCACTTATGGAATTTATTTATTAATTAAATGTTCACGTAGAGAATACGCTTTAAGCTAGGGTAATAATGACTGGAAAAGAGTTGGAAGTAAACATCTGCCGTTACTGAATTTCAGGTTATTTTTAATTATTCCCTTTGGAATTCAATAGCCTTGTGTAGGCAAAATAAACACTCCAATTTAGAGGAGATAATGGAAGGTCTTCCCCTGCTGCCAGTAAAGGCTCAACAATCCCTGTCTAAGCATTTTAGGAAAGATTGCGTTTTCAATTCCCCTAAGCCAAATCGAAGCACAATCAGTGTCGTCGTTCCAATTTCCAACCTTTCAAGGTACCCTTTCCAGCTTTGAAAATATAAATGCATCTGCAGCTAGAGCCTTTCAAACTCTGGAACTCTCCTCAGTCCAAGATGCTAAATTATTTCAAATCTCTCTATACAAAAACCTAACGCACAACTGAAAATACAAATTCTGTTTAGTTGACTAACTAGTTCCTCATGTAAAGAACTCATGTGTAAGGAACTTGTTCTTCATATAAAAAATTTTACTTTTATTAGTTAGTTCTTCATAGAGTACTAAAATAAGATATAATATCCTAATTTTCACAAAAATGCATGCTTTTAAATAGAAAGGACAACAAAACTTTTTAGCTCTTCATAGTTGTTATGCAGTTTAAAATATCTTAATAAAAGGTATTATCTTTTTTTAAGAAGAAAATTTCATAATTTCGAGTGCCAATTTAGTCTTGTTCTGAGAACTAAGATAAAAACAAACAAACAAAAAACAGGAAAAATCAGCTACGAACTAAGCAGGGTTTACAGAAATACCCAGCAAGTAGCTGAAGTTCCTTATAGCAGTCTCTTCTGATTTCTATAATTTCTTTCAATTGTTAAAGACCTTGGGAAAGTAATTCTGTGCATGCATATGAGAAAATGCAGAACTTTATTTGTCAGAACGCATTTATCTTTGTTTCCTATCTAATAATATGTTTGGTTGCTTTAAGTTCGTTTGTATTTGAAACAACAGGTAGTAAAATAAATTTATAATATTTCATGTGCACTGTAAAACATTCTCTGGCAATTTATCTTGTGATGAATCTTTAAATCATCTAGTAACTGTTTGGAAAAAAAACTTTGAAGGCCATTTCTCCCAACCTTTTCTTCAAAGGAAGTCTAACCTGACCAGTCTAGTTTTGAAAATCTTTTAGGATAGATATTCCACAACCATTCAGGTTCCAGTACCTTCAAAGTTAAAGTAAGTTTATAAGTGTAAATTGTATTATTTAAATTATTTGAATTATTGTTGTATTTAATTGTTTTTACACTACTCTCTTCTACCTTTCATCATATCAGTCATCAGTAAGAAGAGTTTCACTTCATGCCCTTCTGATACTTGATACTGAAAATATTATTTTCATTTTTGATTGAACTTCTCTAATAATAAATTCACTTTGTACCAGGGTATAGTTACAGGCCAGATTAAATACTTATGCACTGTAACGGAGAAAAAATGAAAAGGCAAAAAAAAAAAAAAATTTCAAAGCTTCGGGAATTAAATAAGTATTATTACAGAAAAATACAAATAATAATTAAAAAAAGCCTTTGAAAATGTAACGGCAATAGTGTTTCCAACTTTTGTGATTATGAGAATATTTTTGAGTTTATGTAGGGAAAGAATGTATTCCACTCCTCTGTTATCGAGTGAGCAAATTTTCAGAATGAGTCTGGATTCTGTAGAATTGACAAATCTAGAAACGCAAGCCTAAATTGTGGTTAATGTGAATCTTGTAATCTTTTTATGGTGAGATCACTCCTGAAGGACTGTGTCCAGTTCTGGACCCCCAGAACAAGAAAGAGTGAAGAAATTGTAAAGGGTACAATGAAGGACAAAGAGAACTGAGGAACTAGAGAATCTCTGCTATGAAGAATGGCTGACATAGTTGGAACTGTACAGCCTTGGAGAAAAGAATTCTCCTGGGGTCTTATCAATGTCTATAGATACCTGATGGGACAGTTCAAATATGCGACAGCCGAGCTCTTTTCAGTCAAGCCCAGTGACGATACAAGAGGCAAGGAGCAACAAACTGGAACACGGGAGGTTCTGTCTGAATGTCAGGAAATGCTTCATTAATCTGAAGGTGACTGAGCAGTGGCATGGGTAGCCCAGAGATGTGTGTCTCATTTCCCAGAGATATTCAAAAGTCACCTGGACATGCACCTGAGCAACCTGCTCTGTTCAGTCCTGCTTGAGCATGGGGATTGGAGCATGGCCTCCAGAGGTCCCTTTCAACCTCGGTCATTCCGTGATTCAGTTTCAAAGAATCCACTAGGTGGGCATTTTTTATATAATCTCATAACTTCAGTTACTAACTAACGTTAATTTTATCACCAAAAATTCTAGACATGGCAACAGAATAGTTGCCATTACTACCAAGTTATTGTAAAAACAGAATAGTGGTTATCAAAATGTTATTTAGATGAAATGCAGAATTCCTAAGAAAGGAAGAAAATTCATGAGTTACTGTAGAATTATGTGATGATTTTATGTACTTTAAATTTTCTTTTAATATGCAGTATAATCCTTGAAGGCTCTTTTCTTCTTGTGATCTGTTGTAGTTCTTCAGACAAAACAAATGAGTTCAGCTAAGGATACACTGTGTTTAATGCAACAACACTTATGCAAAGTTTTATCTCAAGAGGAAAGAATAAAATTACATGTTATATAATACCCTGATTTGCAGCTCAGTAACTAGGACAGAAATCTTTCACATGTCCACACCAAATTTGTTTTTCTGGAAAGCCAGAAAAAACTAATATCTTCCATTTCACAGAGAGGGGGTAATTAAATCTACACATTTGTTGTGATTTGTAACATCCTCCTTTACTTTGCAAAGTATTTAAGACACTCTGGAAAACTCTTCTGATTACTGTATCCTGATGACAAAATGCTGCAGACCATTTAGGTTATTAATGATAATGAGAAATGAAAAGAAGTCAGCTGAAAGTGTTCATAAATCCTTGTGAAAGGAGGCCCAAACTGAATGTTTATGTTGTCATGACTGTCGGAGCTGTTATATAGTCCCATTTCTAGGCTGAATTCTCAATGGCTATAAATCACTGCAGCTCTCTTGATGGCTTGTTGTTTTTTTATTTTTTTTTTTAATGATCTCTTTTCCAAGGTTGGCTGATTGGTTTTGCTTTGTTCTGGTATTTTTTGTTAAAGAGTATATTATATAATGACTTACAGTCTTTTTCCTGCAACAATCAATCTCCAGGTGACACTTAGCTAGAGTTATTAAATGACATGTTTTGCTATAAGACCACATTATTTTGTAATATCATGTTTTACATATATGCTTTAATAACAACCATTTATTAACATTTTTCCTTTACTATTTTCAACACCTTTTATCTAGCCAAACAGAACTGTGAATGTCTTTTTTTTTTTTTTCATGTAGAAATGATTTGTTGACTTTGCTGTTACATCAAAGGCAAACAACATGAAATTCCACGAGCTTAGTATGTAGGAGACAGTAATATTTCTTCTGTTAAAGCAGCAGTTGTGTCTTGGTAATAACAGAAAGAAAGTTGGCTTGCAACCTGACCAGTCAAGCACTGAAGAAAAATGACTTAATACATTTTAAAAATCTCTGTGCTTTCTCTCCAATTATATTTTAATGTCCTTTCTGACAAATTGCCAAGAAGGAAAGTTTGCAGAATTTGCTTCAAGCAACAAGGAGCAGACTTCTGAATGGAAGGCATATGGGAAAGAAAGGAGGCTGCTATGCAGTCTATAACAGTAGTGATCTCGTGGCAGAAATCAGATGTAAGTGGTGATGACTGTCTCATCCTTGCCTTTCTGGGGATCAGGAATCTGAACTCCTGGAGGGAGTCAACCAATTAGAAAAGCAATTATTACTACAGTGTTTTTTGTTTTTGTTTCTGTTTTAATAAAGAAAATATATAATTTGTCTGTAAAGAATTATTCTGGTTTCATGAGAAGAGATTCAGTCCAAAGCAATAGTTAGTGTACACATTCTTAAGTGCATACTTGGAAGTCAGCTCGACTTGTGTGAAAATGTTAAAGCGCTGTCTCCAATACTCAAACATGCTTCTCTATCCCATGAGATAACAGCAGTCAGAAAGGAGCTGTGCACATAGAAGCCTCAGGGGTTATTTGCAAAAGGGCAAAGAAATTTATCAAAATTGAGAGAAAGTCCTCTGTACTTTCAGGAAAAGTGAAATCTTGCATGACAAATTGAGTCTGTTTTGAGCAATGTAATTGAACAGGGCTGCTCAAGTGGAAATAAGGCTGCTCAAAGGGCATATCATACAATGGGGAAGACTGACCTATACATCCTTCCTGTGTTCAAGGTAAACATGCAAGCCTGCAGTTTAGAGTTGAGTGAATTTGTAATTTTACTGAGGACATGATTAGACTGAGAAAATGTGGTCTTGGTGGATGAGGGAGAGTAGAGTAAAAAAAAAAAAAAACAACAAACAAACAGTTTAATGAGTAGTTTTAAGGATTACATTGTCCAAAAATATCATGTAGCAATCTATGTATTTCTTTGTGGAAATAATGAATTGCTTCTTTATGGATAGTTTCTTCACACTTTTGGTGATGTTCATTTATTTACAAAATAGCATGTGCTAATAAATCTACAGGTATAGAGCAAAGCTTATATATAGAGGTTATATACAGAGTACAAAACTTATAACAGAGGTTGCATCGTTATATTCAATACATTTTCCAAGGTTTTTCCTACCAAGTGATGCAATCTGTTATTCCTTCAGATGCAGTTTTTTAAAGCATGGCAAATATCATAAAGATATATTTTTCTTCAGGAGAATAAAAATGCTGGTAAACAGATTTCTTAGATATAAATTTTCTTGTATATGTTGAACACAGCAGAGCTTTGGAAAAAGGAAAGGAAAGAGGAGAGGAACTCTGTAACAGGTCATAATACTTTCTCAGAAATCATCACCTGGCTTGGAAATATTTGAAACCAAGTATGGTTAGAGTCTAGAGATTGTTGGTTTTGCGTGTGTGTGTGTGTGTGGTATACATATTTTTTAGGGGGTGAGAGGGATTGTTTCTTGGTTTTTATACTTTCATACTGTCGATAGTATTTACAGGCTACATTAGAATGATGTATTTGTGAAGTTACATCTTGAGGAAGAATATTACACAGTGATTTATAAGTAATGCTTTATATATTCTAATTCTTAAACTGAACAATTGTCAAATATGTACCAACCTATTCAAAGAAAGAATTCTTAAAGTATTTTTATGTATAGATATACAAAATATGCAGAGGAAAAAATTTCAGTTAAATAAAACACAGTGCAAATGGGAACAGACACTGGCTCTCAGAACTGTCAGTCAACTGCACAGTCACCACCAAGTAACACCAAGTATTGAAATAATAATTAAAAAGAAAAAGAAAAAAAAGAAGGGAAGAAAGAAAAAGGAGAAATATCAAATCAGTAACCTCAATGTCATGTAATTTTGGCAGCCCGTTACTCAGAACTATCATAACTCAAGAGGTAAGGGTCAGTCAGTTCTACACGGTCTCCCAGAAGACTAATATTTTGTTCTTGGCTAAAATGAAGCATAGTACTAGATGTCAAGGTTATGTGCATTCAGATGTCTTGGGAAGTTTCCTACAATTTTGTATTCTTAATGTTTTGTATTCTTTCAGTTTTGTATTCTTAATGTTTTTCAAATACCTGGGATGCTGTTTGAAATTTGAAATAATGGTATAAAATTTGGAAAGTAGTAGTTCTTACAATGCATGTATTTTAAAGTTGTATTTGATACCTTTTTTTGGTATCGATAATGGATATCTGCAGGTCAGCAAAAGTATGCAGTGTGCATGAGTTTCTTGGAAGGCACAGCAAACACAAAAAAATGGGCCTCCCTTCCCTCCCAGTGCAGGACCTGGGGACACAGCTCAGCTGCATTGCTATGGACTCACCCCAGTGTACAAAGGATTAACCTAATGAATCTAAAGTTTAAACCTGAACCAGATGGAGTTCCCAAGTAAACTACTGAAAATATATATTTATACATCTAATTCCAATGATTTTTTCCAAGTAATTCAATTACTTCTACCTCACACTGAGAAGTGGGAACAGGAGTGAGAAGTAATCTGCTTCACACTCTTCTTTACAAGAAGGATCTGGACTGAGTAAAGAAGATGTGTGCACTGTTTACAGCTCAAGGAAATTTTTTTAATAGTTGCTTCTAGCTACCTCCCACTGCTGTCTTTAAGTATCACAATAATATAAACTCTCTAAAGAAAAAAAAAAAAAAAAGACAAAAAAAATGCAGAAAAAGTTATAATTTCAAATATTAATAAAATAAGTTGAAAATAAGTGGCCAGGAAGAACAGAAGAAAGAACTTCAGCAATGCTCTGCTCAAAGAAAAGGTACAGTCCTAGTTAGAAACACAGGAAAGTTTTTAGAAATTCCCAATGTACCGAATTAGTCACAGACAGAATTTGCAGCCAAATATAGGAAAATATTTAGAAACAAACCTGCAGCAGTAGAGACTTTGTGGATTGCACTTACACTGATTTTTTTTATAGTAGCATTTTAGCTCATTTCCTCCTGTTTTTTTTTTTTTTTTTTGTGTGTTCTGTGTTGTCTTTGTTACTGTAGTCATGTTATGCTCCTGTAGACTTTATTCTACTTCTCCATTTCTCTTTTCTTCATACTACAGGGTTTTAATACACTCTGAAGAAATCATAGAACCACAGAATGGCCTGGGTTGAAAAGGATCTCAAAGATCATGTAGTTTCAACCCCCCTGCTGTTTGCAGGGTTGCCAACCATTAGACTAGGCTGCCAGAACCACATCCAGCCTGGCCTTGAATGCCTCCAGAGAAATACTGAAGACATTCCTGATTTTTACTGGTTCTGTTTAAATGACCCACTGGAATGCTCCATATCCCTTCCTGTATAAAATCTTGCTCTATACCTGAGTTTCAAGATATGCACAGGAAAAAATGTGTACTATCCCAGTTTTTACTTCAACAAGATTCATTCTGGAAGGGCATGAGAAAAAGCAGCTCAGATACCTCCAGCAAAACACAGTACTTGCTTCTGATCCTTTGATGGTAAAGCCAGAAGCTTCTGTTTTAGTTAGAAAAGGAATTGCCTTTAGTATAAAAAGTCATTGAAAGAAAAGTTGATAAAGAGTAAAATAAAT
Source organism: Centrocercus urophasianus (assembly GCF_019232065.1). Classification (NCBI taxonomy): domain Eukaryota; kingdom Metazoa; phylum Chordata; class Aves; order Galliformes; family Phasianidae; genus Centrocercus; species Centrocercus urophasianus. The sequence goes on along the minus strand of NW_024884733.1, from coordinate 1,377,205 downwards.
TGCTGGCTCAGTGGTTGAAGATATTGGTAGGAAATGTCCCATAAGGTAACCTATTTCTTCTATATGTTCTATAGATTCCATGTATTTTTATAGCATGTATTCTATGTATTAAATGTATTCTGTATAATCTTTTCAATGTGAGATAGCATTTATTCTTAAATCTTTGTCAGCATACTGGTAAAAGATGAACTAGACAAGAAATGTCAGAGGGAAATAAGAACATCTGTGTACTCTAAAAAGTATGTTCTTTATTATTCTGTTTTATCTATGCTTTTTGGTGGGGGAAAAAAAAGAAGTAAAGATTGGTAGGGAAAAATCTTTTCAGTTTTCTATACAAGAACAATGTATAGCAACACTCATGGCTGAACATTCTGAGGAAGGGTTACTGAAGTCTGATATTTTTGCTTGGATTTCATTCCACTATCAAGAAAAAAGAAAGACTTCATATTTTTGCATAAATTAATTTCTGTGTAACATTCAAAAGAAGTTATATTTTGGAGCATAAATTAAATTTAAAAATCCCTAGTATTTTTGAATAGCCAGTCTTTGAATTGATGTTTATCATTCATTCCAAATACAAAGGGTTAAGAGTCCAGGAAGATTAATTTTCCAATGAAGGTACGAAGATAATGTTTTGAATTTACTGCAGAGAAAACAGTCTTATTCTACTGCAACTTTAGTTCCTGACTTCTGATTCCTTTCTCCCCACTGAGAGATGCATGCAGTTTGTTACTGCATGATGTTTAACCAGTGTGCCAGACAACTAATACTTTTTCCAAATATTTCTGTTTTAGAAGGGTCTGCAAAAAAAGCTGATTATAGAAAGTGAAACTGATGTCACATTAACAGATTAAAAATAAATAAGCAATAATTAATTTTAAAAGAAACAACAGTCAAAACATAAGGCTATACAATTGAAATGGTTTCAGGTACTTAATCTCAGGTAAACAGAACGTCCTTAACCTTGCAGTAACTATTAGATAAGCTTACAGACAGCTAAACTGTGCTTAGTGGTGTTTCACCCTGCTAGGCTGGGTGTAGCACAGTCAATAATATAAGAAAAAAAAAGTGGAGGCTTTTGTTTGTTTGTTTGTTTGTTTGTTTACTATCTGATGGGTATTAGCATACACATTTTAATAAGTTGATGTGATTAACTTGAAGTTAAAATAGTACTCCATTCTACCATTATTCCAATTTCTATTCTATAATCCACCTTTGTTAAACTTCCAAATGAACCTTCCAAATGAATATCAAATTGTTACCACAACAAGTGGTAATAAACTTTGGCTCATGACAAAGAAAGTTGTGTCCTCTTAGATGGTCATTTTGTGTATTACCAGTTAGTGGGACATTTTCAGTCAATGACTTACACGTATTTCTTATGAATTACAAATTATCTGCTAACATTGAGCTTTCCATAAAGAAGTTAAGATACACAGAAGTTAATAATGCATCACTGCTGTCTAGATCTAACAAAGCGCTATCATTATGCCTTCATGTTTAAGTAATAAATGCACTTTGTCCTCTAGAGATGTAAAGTAGCTTACATGATAGATTGCCTGAGCTTCGACTCAAAGGATCAACATCACTTCACATTGTTTTACTTTAGGAAAAAAAACACCTACTCTTGTTCACATCACCACACAGGAAAAGACTCACAAGCAGATCTCAGAAATTACATGCATGTAGCTTATTAAACTATTATTAAATACAACTCATTTTGGTGTTGATTCAGCAAAGCAGTTTGTTTTTATCAACCTAAGGATATGGTGAAATGAAGGAGAACCTTCATATTTTCTCACAGAATGTGTTAGTCACAAAAAAAAAAAAAAAAAAAAAAAGAAAGAAAGAAAGAAAGAAAATACTATCTATCCTTTTTCTCCTTTCAATCATTAATCATTCTTGAGAAAAAATAAAAAAAAAGAACACAAGAAAGAAAAAAAAAATCAGCAAACCATCTTTCCCTTCTGTTGAAGACAAACTTTGACAACAAGAATAGTAATGTCTAGATGTTCAAGTCTCTTTAAACCACAGCAACAAACTTCACTCGGAAAAAAAATAAAACAAATAAGTACATATTGCATTTTGTTAATCTTCCTGGAGAAAAAAAAATCAAATGTAATTACTTGGAAAAAAAGTTTAATCTTCGCATTTAAAGCACATTTGCTCTGCCTGAACCAGAGATAGGAAAAGTGTTTACTGTTTAAATGAACATCTGTCAGAAAGTGCAGTGTCTGAGACTATTACTCATTGCAAAGGAGTTCCTTTGAATTGTAGTGGTCAATCCAGAACCAGGGTACTTAGGGCCTTTTCAGCCACCAACAATAAAAAACGTCAGAAACATCATGTAGCAGTTTTATTCTTTAGTTACTGTCTCAATGCTATTCAGACTTAAGGCCTGAGGAGGTAATTTTCTGTAATGAGATTCTTTTATTGGTTTCCCCAGTGAGCTAGAGTGTTGAAAGAAAAATATAGTATACAGTGATAAGTTTGTTATATATAAATAAAGGACTGCACTGACCTACACCTACAATACTCTGTTCTGGTTGCTCCATTTTCCTTTGCAGTGTGTTCTCTCAGTCCTTTCTGCTCACATAAGGCCAGAAGGAGAAGCTGCTCACTCTGAGAAATATCTAGTTCGTTTCTAATAGTGGGTAAAAGAATTAAGACCCAGTGCACAGGTGAATTGAAGCCAGAATGAACATTTTCCTGAGTAATGAATTTCATTTGGACAATGCAGCTCCAAAGATGGAAAGACTCATAAGATGCCCCAGCTGTAATTACTTCCATGGAAACTCTAACAGGCAAGTTAGTAATAGGGATTCTTCAGAAAAGCTCTGTACTGCATCAATATGGAGAATTACAGTACTATGTTTTGTGGCTATGTACTGAAGGAAGAAAAAAACAAATTCAGTAGCAAAAGCATTGGCATCTTAAAAATAAATAAACGAAACAAGCTCTTCACAGTTACCTGATATCTTCTGCTTTTACTGGTCAATAATTAAATTAAACAAAACAAAACCACAACATACACATTAAACCTTATAATATGGATGTCTAATATTTTGGCTTACCTGGGCCAAACCAAGTGAAGAGGAATTGTCTTGGAGCACACATAAAATATGTAGTAAATTTATATAAATGACAAAGCTTCCTTCCTTTTTTAAGATTTTTATAAAAACTAAAAAAGAGGGCAACAAAAACCTAAAACTACTGGCATATCTGACCTTGTTTTTGTGAAATACTAAGCAAACACATGCTGTAAAACTAATTATAGACAAGTTGCAAATTATTTTACACTTTTTATGAGCATTTTGAGACTTTGAAAATTATCATTTATCAGTACATTTATCAGTACCACACAAGTATTCTGGATATTTCTTATGCTGTAAATGTGGTAACTTAGTAAGTAATTTGTGAAGTAATAAAAGCTCAAGTTTAATAATTATGTAAGACAACTTGCATGTGTGCATAATAGTAACAAAAATGCATGTCTTCACAGGCACGCATAAACATAGGTGGGTTGAAATATTGTTGGCAATCACAGTGTTTTATTTCCCAAGAGGCACAGGCATGTGGAACACATAACACGTGGGTTTTGATTCCATTGGGTACATGTGGGCCAAATGTTGGACGTAACTGCCTTTGAAGAAGGAGTGTTGAGAGGATGCAGCACTTATCATAAAAAACAAATAAACAAATGTAGTTTATAACTGCTGCTATCTTAAAAATTAAGAAATCAAATGTTCTGTCTGGAAATACATACATTCATGAAAAATATTTGACCTCGGTGTCAGAAAAGCATTTATGAAAACAAACTCCACGAGATTCAAATTAGCTTCTTTTTAGAATTGCCATTTCTCGAATTAGCTTTGTAAATAAGAACTGTGAGATTTTCTCCTGCCCATGATGCCAGAAAGTTGAACAACCTGAGCAGAAGGAGAGTAAGTTGCTACAGTTTCTGCAAAATGGAATAATATGAAAATATATCAGTTTGCACACACTAGAAGTTTTTTTTTTAAATCTTTGTTACCACTGGAATAAACCTCAAAGAGTTTAGCATAAACTAGGAATCAAGCAAGAGTGTTGCCTTCATACATTTCTTTGATTAATAATTCCACTTGCAACAGGTATTGATTTTTTGCTCTCAACAATTCTAGAATACAGAAACTCTGCGTAGTCCGATGGGGAATGGAATGGGGAATCTAATCAAAGAACAAAGCCTGCATCTCTTAATTTTAACAAGGACAGAATATATATATTTTACATATGATTTATAAATAAGACATGTATGCATTCAGCAAGGTGGATATAAATTACATCTGCAAACACAGGTATACGCTGTAACAAACTTAAGATATAATGAGGAAACAATAGAATGCAGATGGGTAAATTTATAACTGTGTAGATATATAGCTAGAGATTTCTGTGACATTGTTAATATGGATGTTAAATACATTTCAAGTGTTTTAATTTAAAATGGTAAAATGTGAACCTTTTTTTCTACCCTGGTTGTATATTGAAAGTGGGATTAAAGTGGGATTAAACCATACTGTGTTTGGTTATTTTTGTTCTGTTTTTATCAAGTAACATGAGTAATACTAAAGTCTTTCAATTCCTTATACATCTCTAGAGAAGTTATATGCCACTATTGGTTCATATTCTTCATTTTACTGTAATTGGGAGGGAATTAAAGTTTAATCCTTTTTTCCAATACTGCCAAAGCCAATAATACAGTCCACAGAGAAAAGCTCTTTGGAAAACAACTTGCAATTAAACAGAAGCGGAAACAGAGAAGGTGATTAAAATGAGAAATAATAATAATACACTGAAATGACTCTAAAGAGACAATCCTCATGCAAGAAAAAATACATTTTTATGACGACATCTAGTTTCTGGGACTTGCTTCTGTTTATTTATTTAATAAAAAGAATAGACGTTCATTCATGGTAATGAGCTATCTTACATTTGCTATTTTATAATAATTGGCCTTACATAGTAACTGGCATACAAGAAATTCCAGAAATAAGGTATATTAACTGGTAGGTATATTATCTGGTAGGAGGAATGTTACAAGAGACTTCAACATTCTGACATTCAATTTATATCCTTCTTATAGAGCAGAAGTGATGTAACATCAGGAATTTAGCTTCTATTTGATTATTGTGTACTGTTCAGTCCCTGAATGCTGTATCAGCATGGTAGAACTACAGAACTACATTAGCTGGATTTTATACTTAATACATTGTTAGGTAAAATACTCTGCTGAATATCCTTGCTTGCTGGCAAAGGAAAACTAATTAGGAAAATGTTCCACTAGTTTTGTCATTCTGTAGCTATGTTATAAGGTTGCTGTGTGATATTATATCATAATGGACAAAATGATGAAAAACAGCTTAAAAAGTATAAGTGAATAAAACATTTGCCTGTAAGAAGCCATTTCCAATGAGAAATGGGCAAAATGCAGTACGTGATCTGATCATGGCAAAAGTGAAGCTTTTGCAAGCTTATTGCTTGTTTGTTTGGTAGGTTTGTTTTCATTTCACTAGAGACTGGTAGGATCTTTCTCAACCAGAATATGGGCTAGAAAGAAGAAGAAAAAATCCCTATGAAAGTAAACAAAAAGAGGAATATTAGTCACTTGGATATAAATTTTGGGATGGCTGCGCTGAGACTTTGAAACTTCACAAGTTAATAAAAAGAGCTTAAGTTCTAACATGAAAATGCTTAATTTCTCTGAGGTCTAGTCACTTCACTATTGGTTGTTCCAAAAGTAATGCCTCCTTTTTATTTGTATTTGTGGAAATACAGCAGCTACAAAGAGCACAATAACACTTTTTGATAGAGCAAATTCTCGGCTACAAAACACTCTTTTTCAAACACAATTAGCTTTGCATTATTTCCAGTGGTGAACAAGAGCCTGAATGTCAGCACTTGCAAAATTCTGCTTTTCCATTTGGAACGCGTTTTGTCTTGCATGTTGCTGTTGCCATTGCTGAACTGCACCACCCACTGCCTCACTGTGCTCACATCCAGTTTGATCTCCATAAACGTTCAGCACATGTCAGTGAATGTCCATGGGCGCTATTTTTTCTGCATGGAGAAATTCAGTAACAAATTTTTGCTTCATACTCACTTCTGTCAGACACAGTCCTGTCAGACTGCTCCTCTGCTACCCTCTGTTGAACAACAACAAAGTGTAACAGAATATTGGTGAGAAGGTTCAACCTCTATCCTCATACCACCAGCATCCACCTCTGATGTCATGGACCAACACGATAGCATAGGAGGCATTATTTTTGGAGCATTGATCATAGGTAATCATAAATAACAGCAAAATTTATCTCTCCACCATGCATTTTGATCTTGCTTTACCCAAAGTTATGGGAATTATAACTGGCATCAGTTTGTACAAATGTACAGAGGTTTGTGTTCTGCTCAGGGAGTAAAAAAACACTGCCTCAGAAAATAAGGTCAAATGCTCCCTAAACATCTTTCCAGAGAACAATGAAGAGGAAAAACTTCCAGTATAGTTGACTTGTCTAAACAGCATTTCTAGAACATCCCATACAGCAGTGAAACCTTTAGACAATAGGTTTATTAATAATGAGATTAATATCATACATGTAGGCTAGTAGAACTTACTCTGACAGATAATTATTAAGCACTGACCTTAGAATGCAAATTGCTCACATGTTAGTATTTGTAATCTGCTTAAATGTAGTTCATGCACATAAACATTGGTAAAACATGAGTGTGCTTGTTTGGAATGTTAGAAGAATCAATTTGCTTTAGTTTTAAATGATATTAATGTAAATAACTGTGAACGTAAGTGTGACTTTAAAATTGTAACAAAATAATTAATTAAATTAAATTAAATTAATAATGAAAAGACATCTCAGTAGATTTCAGAAGGTCATCTCTTTGAAGCCCAAGCTATACAAGATGTGTAAAACCCCAAGCTTTTTAACAAATGTGGAAGATGGCTAAAAGAAGTTCTGGAAAACACCTAAAACATCTGCTCACGGCTAAATACATACTGCAGAGAAGAGAGAATGCAGAGGAGAGAAGCAATAAAATTCAGTAATGGACGTAGAATGTCACTGGCTCACCATTTTGCTGTTCAACTGTGAAAATCTTATCTCTATCTTTGTAAGTCTTTCTTCTACAAAACCTTCTGAATTTACAAGGCTAAGTAATTTTCTCTGATGTTAATGAAGAATTAAGTTCCTCCAAATGAAAGGGACCCACTGTGCCTCTTATATTCACATGTTGTCCCCAAACTAGAAAATTTGACAGTTATTTTATGAAGAGAACACAGTTGACATCAAATGTCTCAAATATAACCTGCTGATAGCTGCTACAAAGCATCTATTTACTCATGTGGAATCACACAATCTAATGCAATGCTTCTGTGGTCATTTCTGTTGTCTGATTAAAGGCTGATGGCATTCCACACAAGGACTTGTTAAGGAATGGAAGACCTTCGACAGCTGGAGTAAGCTTAGTGACCTGATTAGTGACTTTTAGAGCATGTGGAATAGGCTGCTCCTAAAGGGATCAAAGGAGAAGGATTCACTCATTTTGACTACTGACACACAAACCCGGACAAAAGTCAAGACAAAAACTCTCTCTTACCAGAGCGATATACAAACTGCAAGGTGCTGTTCACTAATGGGTTAACAGTATGCAGAGGAAGAGCAGCCAGGGGTTGAGTAATAACTATGGGATGTTTCTAGGGCGTTAGAGGAGTATATATTGGGGATGCACAGAGGAAAAGCCAGAGAAAAGGAAAGGTCAATCTGTAAAAACAGAGTGCCTAATATCAACCTTGCAGGGATTCATATTGCATACATGTGAATGCTAATGAAACTTGGATTGCCAAGTAGAATGTAAGTAGATTAGAGTTCTGAGTGCTAGGTGTAGTGGTCCTGACCAGGAAACTATAGCACATTATTCCTGATTAATTTCAGTAATCCAGAGAATTGTGTTTTTATAAATCACAAGATGTGGGAGTCTAAAGTCACTCTGCTCACTCTGGAATACCTTCTAATCATAGAATCACAGAATGGCTTAGGTTGAAAGGAACCTCAAAGATCATCTAGTTCCAACCCACTGCCATGGGCTGGATATCCCCCACTATGTCAGGCTGCCCAGGGCTCCATCCAACCTGGCCTTAAACACCTCCAGGGATGGAACATCCACAGCTTCTCTGGGTTACCTATTCTAAATAAGAAAACTCAGCAGATCCAGATTCTACCTTCTTTCTTTCTAGTCTACAGTTCTAATTAATAACATTTTTCTGTAGATATCATGATGAGATTTTTTTTGAGTGAAATGGAGCTTTGTGCCTGATGGATACCGTAGCTGAAGTGCTGGAAGCAACTAAGAAGAGTTTGGTAGACTAACTTCGTAGGAAGAAATGAAAAGCTCAAGAGGATAACAAGTCTGAGGGAATCATTTCAGCTGGAGAAGAAATTGATTTAAATCAGCTAGAAATGGAGAGCTGTCTGCTGTACACAGTTCACATGACATTTTGAGAAGATGTGGAAATACAAGCTTTAAATTATACAGGCTCAGAAATACCAGTGGAAACCATGACACGGTGTAAATTATTTTCCTGTTCTCATCTGGTCATCTCCCTCCAGAGCACCAACACTCTCTTATGCAAGCACATTATTTCACAGAACACCATTATTTTCCTAAAGTCTAGTATTCTCCAATTTTGCCTTAAAAATAAAATAAAATAATAAAAAAGGCTTTGAAACTATTTTTAGTTACATTATAGAAAGAGTCCTGTGTAATTTTGCATTCACACAACTCTCCTCAGTGTGTCTTCAGTGACCTACAAGAATGACAGAATTGGAATAGTAGGTTAAAATCTCCACCATTTAGGTGATAAAAGGTGATATCTCAAAAATCGTTTTCTAGAAAAATTCTTTCACAAATGTTAGTGTCCCTTTTATGACATTACATATACATTTCTAGATGTAATTTTATATAGAAATTATAAATACTATTTATCATACATCTTTTTATAATCATGGAGATTTTATATTATAGTAATAATATACAAAATTTATTCATTTCTGTATGCAGTTGTAAACATAATTGGCCTATGACAGGTTTATTTTCCCTCAATTCATCAAGGATACTGAAAATTAAGTAGAAAGAGAGTGAAAAATCTCTAATTCATTCTGCAGTGAAAACCCTTAGCTTCACTGTTCATGACCTTTGTCAGCAAGTCCAGGAAATGGTACTTCCCTATTGCTCAGGAAGGAATATAAATCTTTCAAAGTACACAGCAAACATTTCACAGTATCGCAGCATATATTGTATGTTACTGCGGTCTTTACAAACACGACTGAATTTAGCACTTCTGTTTTTCTCTATGAAGTATTCACTGAATTTTGTAAATTAGACTTCAGTCTGCTCAGTATAGAATCATGTAACTAGTGTGCTAGAAGCACTGAGTATAAAATCAAATCCGTTTCATGCATGTTAACCATAATGCTCATAAAAATCACATTAGGAAACAGAAAGTCTGAATTTTCTTTTTGTTAACAATTCGAAAATCTAAGATTCATGAATAAATTTTATGTGAAGTAGAATTGAAGTATATTAAGTAGTTCAAACTAATGATTCTGGAAACTCGATATCTGAATAAGCAGAATAGTCCCTTAGAAAATAAAGATCTTCCTTTGAAATTCCAGTCTTTGCCTGCAGTGATGAATTCTTTGCAGGTAGGTTTCTTGAGGGTAGTCTTTTTTCCTACTGTTTCAATAGCAAAACATGTTCAGTTGTTTTCTTTTGTTTGCCTAATATTTACCATCCAGCACTTTCAATTATACTGGAAAGAAAAACACCGAATCCATGAGATAAAAGAAAATCCGCAATTTTTGATTTTGCCATCAATTCTATATGGTAAACAAAGAGTCAGTTTCCTGGGAGGTCAAACAAAAAAATGTAGCAATCATTTCATCTGTGCTATCAAGCTCCATAATATATTTAAAATAATTTGAACACAAGTGGAGAAATGTACTTCAGAGAACAGCAAAATTTGATTATATTTGTGTCACGTAAAGTATTTCAGCCACATTCATGCTGAAAAATTGCAAATAAGGAAAACAATGCTATAAGATAAAAAAGAAATAACCTTATATTAAACGTACTTCATGTTCACATTTTAGTCTTGAATTGATGATATGTAGCAAAAATAGAATTCTGCTGGTAAAATATTCTATTGCTTATTCCAAATTAAGATTTCATACAGTATCATACTCATAAATATAATTACTAGTATTATTTTCAAAAAAAGGAAATAATTCAAAAGATGCATAGCATATAAAAAGTAATGGCTGTAAAATACAGTACTTGTTCAAAGGAGTTATACTGTGACACACTCAGTGTTTTGAAGACAGAAAAATTTCAGCTGCTTAAGTCATTCAAAAGGACAGAAAAACTTAAAATTTCAATACATAGCAGAATAAAAGGCTAATTTCTAATATAGCTAAAACTGTAAAAGTAACTGAGAAAGAAGAAGAGGAAAGATAAGGGCTACCTCAAGCGTAACCCAAGGAGCCTGCTGCTTGGCCCAGGAGCCACATCCTAGAAGCCATCCTAGAAACTGAACCGCTTGAAGCTGCCGTACTTCCTCCAAGTACACGCGGGCCAGAAGGAAGTGCACAGCGAGGACGGCACACCTCCTGTCCCTGGGCCACCGCGGCACCCACCCACCCACCCCCAGAGGACAGGCAGGCAGAGGGACCAGGCACTTTGCGCTGCTCCAGCTGCACACCTGCACGCCCCGTGCTCCCATCCCTCCGTGCATCAGGCTTGCTTCGCACAGTGCCTGCTTTGCGTTTGGCACCTCTGCCAAAACCCATGGGGCGGGGATGGGGGAAACTCATGGAAGGCTCCCTGAAGGCACCCCCTCCTCTTGGACGTAGGAAGAGTAGCCTTCAGTCAGACCGAAGAAACAGGACGGGACAAGGGAGAAGCATTTTAAAGGTTTATTGTCTAAACTACGACTCCACACTATCTCCTACACTACTGCTGCCATCGGCAGCGCTTCCTGGGGCGCAAGTTGTAGCGGCGTCCAACTCCATCACCCCCAGCTCCGCTATCGGGTCTCAGCCCCGGTGGAAAAGGACCGCTTGGTGCTGGACGTCCGCTGTGATGTGCAGCAGCAGCAGCAGCAGCAGGAGCAGCCTTGCAGCTGCCGACAGGGAGCTGACTGCCCGCCCGTGCAGCAGCGCCTGACTGCATCTCTGGCTGCAGGCTTCTGCTCTGCTGGCCCTCCTGCCAACCCCACTGGAAGGCCTGCAAGGAGGAAGCTGGTCTCCTCCTAGCTCCAAGACTCCGCTTGAATCTTCTTTGGCACTGGAGACGATCTCTCTGGAAATAGGGATGATAGTAGCAGAGTACCTGCAAAATGCAAAAAAAGGAAGAGTTAGTCACCACTGTTTCAAGACTGGGAAAACAAAGATACAAGACATGAGAATTAGAATCTCAAGAGACCGTCGGAGCGGACTCTCAGGGGCCGTTTCCACACGAAAGAATTCAGTTGCACACCTTCGTTTCATACGCACAGCCACGTCCCGTGCCATTCTGTCACGCTGCCCCTCTGCTGCCACCTTTCATGGGCCAACATAAACGAGGAGGCACTACGTGCAGAGCAGCCCTTGTAACAACCACCCCTGCTTGCATTTCTCTCATTTGCCAGCTGCAGAGTAATGGAGGGTTCTCAGAAGCACAAGTACCCAAGTGTCACCGGCTGTCAGCCACCTCACTTAGCACTGGCTGGCCACCAATGCCGCTGTGCCGAGAGCCATCTCACAGCTAGAGGGACTACGTACCTGGCTCGGAGTGGAAACTGATGCTCCCTGTGCTAGGAACTGAGCACATGGGGCAGACGTTGGCAAATCGGCGTCCGTGATGAAGAAGCCATGCTGATGAAGGCGACGGACAAAATCTTTCATATTGCCAACATCAAAGACTTGGAGAGTTCCTCCTCTGGCCAGTACTTCCGCTCTGAAGAACGCCTCCTCAATCACAATGAAGTCTCCCTCATCGCCCCACCGAATGGACTGGAAGCCAACACTTTCAACCACTTTCCAGAGGGTGTTGAGAAAGGAGCACGCTGTCATGTCACTGTCATAGCCGCAGCATTGCTCGGAGAGACCGCGGCATCGTCTTTTGGCACTGATTTCCCCGGGAGAAAACGGGGAAGCCTTCTCCTCTTGGAGAGGTCCAAGGGCAGCATGCGCAGCTGCTCTTTTAGCACCGAGTCGGCGGGCAGCAGATGCCGAGACTGCCGCCTCGGTGCTTGGAACAGAGACACCCGATGTTTCTGAGGAAGGTGTCTCCATTGGAAGTCGGAATTTGTCACCTGGGCAGAAATTCCTGTCCACAACCGCTCGCGCAGCCAACAAGGCTTGTCCTCCCACCAGCAGCAGGAAGCGTACAGCC
>NW_024884733.1:1333354-1364724 GCF_019232065.1 Centrocercus urophasianus | reverse complement strand
AAGCGTACAGCCAACAAGGCTTGTCCTCCCACCAGCAGCAGGAAGCGCACAGCCAACAAGGCTTGTCCTCCCACCAGCAGCAGGAAGCACAATGGCACCCGTGCTGCGGGCAGTGGGGCCTTCACAAACGTCTCCATGGAGACGTTCCACAGCGTCACAGTCGCATCACAGAGCACAGAACGTTTGCTGGCAAAATGGGGCAGCCAGATTCACGTTAATGAAGGAAATAGGATCCCAGATATTTATGCTCCCCAAACCAACACAGAAAAAGATACCTGTATTTTCCTCCCCGAGGAGTATTCCTTTAATAATGCCCTCACTGGCTTTATATATATATGTATTATATGAATACGTAGGCAGACATACATGCATGTACAGCCATAGTGATATCAATATATGGCCTAACAGGTGTTTTCTGTGTTTGACAATAGGAAGCAAATGTGAGAAATATGGCTTACATGTGATGGATTCCTTCGGACGAAGGAATTCCTCCGATCCCTTATTCTGTAGTGATTCATTCGTTCTTCTCCTGAATAAACATACTTGTTTTATTATTGCTTTTTTAACGGTTTTTTATTTGTTACTTTTTTGTTTATGTCTCCTTCTGCCAGTTTATGTATTTAAAATATTTATGGTTTTCCTTGCTTATCATCTCAGGGAAAATTATTGCTGGTTTTCAAATTGTTTTTTTTTTTTTTTCCTTTTTTTAAATAAAACTTTTTGTTTACTTTTTTTTTCCTATTGATTTTATTAAAAAAAATAAAAATACAGATTTTTACGAAGGAATACATTGTAGAATACTTGTTCCGAGAAAATGGAGTGGGAAAGTTCATATAGAGGCATATTGATTTTCTTTTTCCTTTGTTTTCTCCTGAAATTTTTTTCGTATGCATATTGCTGCCACACATTAATAAGAAACCTTACATATTTAAATCTTGTTTGTTTTTTGATTTGTTATTTCTTTTTTTTCATAGTAGATATGAGCAATTGCATGAAGCAAAATATTATCTGTTGAACGTAATATAAGTGTAAAATCAAAGCATTTTCTCATTTTTACCATAGAAGAAGAGAAAATTGTTTTTTTTTCTGCCATCAGTTCGCAGTTCTGTACCCTCACAGTTGCTTTTGCTTTTACATGAAGTCATTCATTGCTGAAGTGTTGTTCAATTTCTGAAAGCAAAGCCACAAATTTACATGTCCCAAAATAAAATTATGATCCATTTGCTTGAAAAGAATTAATATAATGATACTAGGCAAGATTATCTCTTTGTTTCCAAACAAACTTAAGAGAAGAAAATCCTGCACCAATTAAATTCTTGATAACACTTGTTTTGATTGCTTTATATCACTCAGAATTGATTGCTGAACTTCAGCTAATTTGAAGACATGCTGCTGGACTCCTCAGCTGGGACATCATGCTTTAAAAGATTAAAATATGGTTCTGAGGCTGTTGAAATTTGGAAAATTGAAAGCGAAGTCTGTACTGTTTAAGTGGAGAAGAGGGCTAAAAAAAGTTGCAGTGAGGGCTGCTTTCCACGTTCACAGCTTCAGCTGAAAAGACCTTAATCTGGCAGATCCACAGAGGGAAACATCATTCACAGCACAGGAATCAGTTCACCTTTTTCCCTGCATAAAAACTGAAAATAGGTCATTTTTTATGGACACAGGGAAAAAACTCTCCATCTCATGTACTACCAAAAAATGCAGTGCTGCTTCTCTAAGAGCAATTATAAAATCATCTGTATCAATTTCGTTGTACCACTCTTTTTCATTTTTATTTTTATTTTTATTGTTATTTTTATTTTCATTTTCATTTTCATTTTCATTTTCATTTTCATTTTCTATTTTTAGTGGCAGTAACTATTTCTGTAATATTTAGGACATGAAGGCAGATATTGTTTGCAGATCATTTAATAAGCAAAGAACCATAGCTTCAATGCTACAGTATTTTTTCCTTTGTTGTACATTATTACTATTATTACTTGAAATTAGAAAACTCTCCTTAAATAAATAACTTCATGTTTTTCAAAAGTTTTACGAGAAATGTCAAATTCACATCATTGACATGAGGATTTTTTTTTTTTTAATTTTTATCTATTTGAATACAGATATTACAACAGAGACATTTTTAGAGAGTAATTTCATAATTCTCTGTGAAAACTAATGCGCAAACTGTTATTTGGGCTTCTCCAGTGACTTTTAACAAAAGTCTGCTGTTTTCATTTTCCTGATTGTAACAAATATAAGCAAGTTCTGTGTTTTCTGTCACCCTTCTGCAGTGTCATGCTACTGTGGCTCTATGGGCTGTCATACTATTACAGTGTAGATAGTTGAGCAGAACATGGAAGAGAAAAGCAGGTACCATCTCCAATACATCCTCAGGATACTGTATGATTCACAAACACAAGAAATTGAATAATTAATCCTAAAGTGAACGTGAAGTGAAGCTTAAAGGTCAGCTGAGCTGATAGGCATGTTTTGCAGCATAACAATTTTTGAAATTGTGTTGAACTTCTGTATGTTATACAAGGCTGGAAATGCCACGCATCTGCTTTCTGTGGAGCTTCAGCATTAGTTTTTGAAGTTAGACAGATTAAGATCAGTCTTGCATGAAAAGGAGAAGTAAAGTGTAATTTCTGTGGGGAAAGAATCAGATTTTTTAAGTTTTCCTTGCTGTGGAGGACTTGATCATTTATTCCACTGCTAATAGTAAATTAAGTCTTTAAATGTCAGACTATTGTTCTGCATTTCTTAGATCAGCACCACAGAAAACCTCTCACCACTGCTGGCCCAGCATTCCCCACTAAGAAGGGGACCTGCAGGGAGTTAACAAGCACAGTTTGCCTTGCTGCTTGTCTGCAGAATGTTCAAAGCAGTGCTCTTGCTGCCCTTAAATTTCACAAGCATATTACACTCCTGTTGGCTTCAGTGTCTTCACAGTTTCCTCAAAATCAGTATCCAAAACTGACTTACCCAGAAAGACTAAAGCAATCACGCTGGAAATGTAACTTATCTAGTTTAGAAATCAAGTGCATTAGCCACACAAAGCAGAAATGCTGAGAAGTCTGAAAATAGACAGCACTGTTGTTTCCACTGACAATAATATAACGTACTTTGTCGACACTAAATTCCCTGGTAAAAATATATATCCATACAAAATAGAGGATAGTAAGCATTCTCATAATGACAACAACGGTCGTTTGAAAATACACTGTAAAATATTCATGTCTCAAGATTATACATGTGCTAATAAACAGAAAAATCAGATGGAAACATTAATTTTAAACATGCACTATATGTGATAATAGAGAATTACAGTGAGACATTTCTTCATTCTGTTGTAAAATACAACTCCCTAAACAGCAAAACCTCTGAGGAAATATGACATTTTTGGCAGCATAAAGTTTGAAAATACATGTAGTAATTTTTATGAAAATACACAGCATTTTAGTTTTATTTTTTACAAATTAAAAAATGCAAACTTTTAATTTTAAGATATAACTTTATGTAATTCATTTCTAATTAAATAAGCAAAATCAACTCAGGAATCATATATTTGAAATCATTAATAATAGAATGGCATTTCTTTAGAAAATTTGTAGTGATTGAAAATTAGAGATTCTGTACTTAGGGATTTCTTTTTCCAAAAGCTATTTACTAAGACATCAGAATTACAATACTCAGATGTTAAATTTCAATGTTGTCCAATGTCATCCTACAGAGCACCAAGGATAAAGTCAAAGTTTTCATGCTTGAGACAACAGAGGATCTCATATTCAGCACCTCATAAATCCATCATTAAAAATTCTGTTTATGTTTAGTTATAAAATAGAACATTAAGAAGTTTTCTTCATCATTTTCACTTAATCCATACCATGTTACACATTACATAACAAACTTTAACTGTCCTGCTTTGAGCCAGCTTACTTTGGGAAGAAGTTCTTTACTGTGAAGGTAGTGAGACACTGGACCAGGCTGTCCAGAGAGGTGGTGGATTCCCCTTCCCTCGAAGCACTCAAAGGCCAGGCTGCCTGGGGCTGAGCAGCCTGGTCTAGAGGAAAGCATTGCTCCCTGCAACAGGAGGGTTGGAACTAGATAATCTTAAAGGGCTCTTCCATCCCAAACCATTCTAAGATTCTGTGACCATATGTAGCCAGGGCTACCTCACGCAACAAGAAGAGTGGTTGAGTTGGTATAATAGAAAGACAGGATACCATCAAAAAGGACCTGGACAAGCTTGAGAAGTGGACCCATGTGAACCTAATGAGGTACAATAAAGCCTAATATAAGAAGCTGCACTTGGGTTGTAGCACTCCTAGGTATGTGGACAGGGTGGATTAAGAGCCTCTCGAGAGCTACAGCCCTACAGAGAAGGAGTTGGGGGTCCTGGTGGATGAAAAGCTGGATGTGAACCATCAGTGTGTTCTCTGCAGCCTGAAAGGCCAGCAGTACCAGGTAGTAGCAGTAGAGGTTTCACCAGCAGGGTGAGAGAGAGGATTGTCTCCCTTTGCTATGTCCTAGCGAGGCCTCATCAGAAATGCTGTGACCACACCTCAGGGTCCAGTACAAGAAGGGTGCAGAGTTGTTGGAGTGGATCCAGAGGAGAGCCAAAAAGAGGCTCAGAGGACTGGAGTACTTTTTCTATGAAGAAATGTTGAGAGAGCTGGGTTTATCCATCTTGGAGAAGAGAGGGCCCCAGGGAGACTTCACTGCACCTTCCAGTACTGAAAGGGGAACTTATAAACAAAAGGAAGACTACATTTTAATGGGAGTAGGCAATGAAAGGAAAAGGGAAATGATTTAAAACTAAAAAGGAGGAAATTTTGATTAGATATTATGAGAAAATTATTTTTTCAGATAGTGGTGAGGTGATAGAATGGCTTGCCCAGAAAAGGTGTGGACGTCCCATCACTGGCCATGTTCAGTGGAGCCCTGGGCAGTCTGTTCTAACAGGTGGCAACTGTCCATGGAAGAGAGGTTGAAACTAGTTAATCCTTAAGATGTCTTCCAACTGAAGTCATTCTGTGATTTTATGAAAACTGGGGTAACCTTTGATTGTTTCCATCTGAGTAGGATCTCTTTGGATTCTTGACACCATTGAAAAACATTTGAGAGAGATCTCACAGCCAACTCTTTGAATATCCTGGATGGAATTCCACTGGCTCCAATAGGTTTATGTGCATCCAACTGGAGCAGAGAATCCTGCACAAGTTCAGGGTTGTGTGGAGGTTTATCTTTGCTACAGTCATGGTCCTCCAACATGATACTCTGAGGCATCCATGGCTCATTATTTAGGAACAGGCTGTGGATGACAAACTCCGTCTAGAGTTTAGTAAGGCCTTTAACTCTATCTCCCGTCGAATTCTTCTGGAGCAGCTGTCAGCCCATGACTTGAACATGTCAGGGTCATAACAGACGTACTCCTCTCTGAGTAAAAAAATTACAGGTTCCTAGGGCCTGATTGGTGGTGAGCAGAGCTAAATGTTCTTTGCAGAGAGAGTGGTGAGGTGCTGGAACAGCTGCAACACAACAGAGAGGCTGTGGATGCCCCGTCCATCCCTGGAGGTGTTCAAGGCCAGACTGGATGGGGCCCTGGGCAGCCTGTGCTGGTGTGAAATGTGGAGGGGGATTGGAGATTCGTGATCCTTGAGGTCCCTTCCAACCCTGGCCATTTTGTGATTCTGTGATTCTACTGCCAGCTGATAATGAGTAGTGTTCCTCACAGGTCAGTACTGGGGCCAAATTTGATTAATATCTTTACTGATGATCTGGATGAGAGAGTAGAGTGCACCCTCAGTAAGTTTGCAGGTGACACCTAGCTGAGAGGAAGATTGAACTGCCTGAGAGTAGGAAGGCATTACAGAGGGATCTGGACAGGCCGGATTGCGGGACTGAGGACTATGGGATGAGCTTCAACAAGATCAGGTTCTGGGTACTGCACTTAAAACAACTCCATGCGTTCTTGCAGGCTTATGGAAGAGAGGCTGGTGAGATACACAGAGGAAAAGGATCTCGAAATGATAGCCAGACAGCTGAAACATGAGCCAGGGGAGATTCTGGTTGGACATTAGGAAAAAGTTATTCTCCAAAGGAATGGTCTGGCACTGGATCATGCTGTTACAGAGGTGGTGGAGTCACCAACCTTGCAAGTGTTAAAGAAACATTTAGATGTACTGATGGACATGGTTTAGTGGGGAAATACTGGGATAGATGGACGTTTGGACTGGATGTTCTTGGAGGGCTTTTCCAACCCTCGTGATTCTATAATTCTATGAATGCTTTTGGATGTAAAAACTCTACACAAAGTGTTGTTGATTTGTGTCAATGCATTCTTTACCAAGCCCAGACAGAAAGTTTAGTGACTGTAAACACAGTACATATAACTAACATCTCTGAATTCAAGATGTCAATATTTTATTTTTGATGGAATCAGAATGCGTAATGATGAAAATCTCATTTAATAAAATGAAGAATACTCTAGAGAAGAAAATGAAGAAAATGTATATAAATCATATCTCTCCCTTTTGTACAGACACCTAACTGTTGAATGACTATCCCACAGTACAGGAAAATTACGTTTAATTTCCAAGCTGGCTTGTACATCATCTTCATTTTGTATGCTGGAATGTAAATTTTCAAAGGAATGTTTTTCTAATTATGAGCTCTTCATCACATATCTTCAATATTTGACATTATTTACATTGTCAGTTCAGCCATGCATTGTTTTATAGGTAGCAGCAGAACTGTAATGAGAAAAAAATAAGGTAAAACAAAATGTAAACTATTGTATCCTGCTGTATGGCCTTTGTTTAGAGAAGAGTTTCCTGCTACAGCTCTAATTCAAAATGAGCTACTCCACTGCTAATAGAGCAACAACAAAACTTCGAAGAAAACGAATTTTCCTAAAATTCAAGTGGATCTCTTCTGTTTCCTATCTATTAATACTTGTCTTAATAAGACAGTGATGTTTTATAGACTTTAAATGTTCAAAGAGGACAAAGTGAAAACACCTGGCATTATTGAGCTTCTCAGAAGGAGAAGAAATACTGATCTGAAATTGAATTATTTAAGATTAAACTAACAGTGAAGATTAATATTCATAGAAAACTGAGGGTAGACTTCTGCCTTTTCAGCAGTCTCCACACCATACAGATCTGCCCAATTTTTCTTGTTTGGTTTTCAGCCTGTTCTATTTATTTATCATCCTAGCAGTGAAAGAGAGAGGTGTCTTGAAATTTTAGACATTAATATTGCCAATATTCTTTGCAATTCAACAGCCAAGGTAACTATTTTATTTTTTAAGTAACTATTTTATTCGTGAGAAAGAATGCCTTTTTTTGAACAGCAATGCCAGTGATCTGTGGACAGCATGAGCTAGTTCAGAAAAGAAAGAAGAAGAGAGAAAAAATTGTCTCGTATTTTTTTTCCCTACATTTTCTGTATATTGCCAACCACAATAAAAAGAAAGTTTGTTCTGACTCAGTGGACTTTGAATATAATGGTTTAAACTGCAGGCATCTCTCATGTATAGATATTGCAAATCATTTGCAAAAAAGCAGTCTTTAATTCAGTCTCCAGAGCAAAAGATAAGTGAGTTTTTGTAATGTTATGGTTATGATGGTATAAA
Organism: Centrocercus urophasianus; assembly: GCF_019232065.1. Lineage (NCBI taxonomy): Eukaryota > Metazoa > Chordata > Aves > Galliformes > Phasianidae > Centrocercus > Centrocercus urophasianus. The sequence goes on along the minus strand of NW_024884733.1, from coordinate 1,357,097 downwards.
GTCTTATTGCATATTATGTTCATTTTGCAGCTACTTGAGGTCAGCCTAACATTTCCCAGCTGGAAAATAATTACCTCATCTTGAGCTACATCCCTAAAATAAACACATGCCTACTGATTGAATGAACAGCATAGAAGAACATAGTTTACTCTCTGCAGTTGATATCTTCTTTTCCCCTCCTTAATAGTAGAAAGACTGAAGATGAGACTACCCTTGCACTCTTGATAGTCTTGCCCTTGTGCATCCCTGTCTTTCGTGGCTTTGCTTCTTCCATCTCCCCAGCTTTTGTACAAAATCTTGTTGTGCTGATGGCTGAGGCACCTGGATAGGTACAGCACCTGGATAGCTTTTTTTTCCTTTTTTTTCTTTTTTTTTCTTTTTTTGAAATTGGAACTGGGTGCAACAAACCACCTTATCCTGCAGTCCCACTCTCCTTTCCACTGTCAGCTCAGTGGGGTAAAATCCAGGTTAATAATGGTGTGTGCTCAGGGTCCTGTATGCAGATATAGAAAGAAATACATCTGTACTACCTCCAAGAAAATGTCTTAAATATAATAAATGTCTTTATCTTCTATCTGTAATACAAGTGCAATTAATTATTTCAGTTTCTTGTTACAGATATCTGTCACAATTGTTTACAGTCAGTCTGCCTAGAAAACACAAAGTTGGAGAAGCTAATGTATCTGTTTTTCATTCTTCTGTCATTCATGTAATAGGTAAATCCTTTAAAGGAAAGACAACAGCTTTTAAAAATATTTCTGTGTTTTTGTTTTCGTTTTCCTCACATGGATAAGATTTATTTCATTTTCCACCACTATCCCCTTTTTTTCCTGCAGCTTGAGTTTCTGGACTTGTAGTTGTAAACTACCCATTTAATCATTTAAAAGCAAGAAGGTTAGTAGCATATTTTATTTATTTCTTCTTGGACTTTTCATATTTTTTGTTTTATAAAGTATATGATGTCACGTGTAATTTCAGCCATGTTTAAGAAAACACTTTTCACAACAGTAGTACCACACTGCAATGTATTCAGCCTGGCTAGTTTTCAAAGTTCAGGATAGCATCTCTACATATCACGTTGTCTTAACATGTGCTGCCAGATATAAAAATAGAAATATTAAAAAAAAATTAAAGATACTTTGGAGAAGCAAATTGTAAATTTCAAATTTGAATTAAAACAATAATAGTGATAGAAAAAGAAGAAATTACGATCTTATTTCAGCCCACTGAAAACCTTTTATTTGTGAGGTAACATTAACTGGACCTCCATGACCAGTTTTGAGTGGATCATCCATCAGTATTAGGGCATACATAATTGATTTTGTTGGTTGATAAAACCTCATGTGTAAGACTTTGGAAAATTTTGCAAGAAATCATAAATATTTTCTGGTAATGTTTTATAGAGTACCCGAGAAACTTTTGCTATGTACATAAAACAGACTGTGGGAACTCAGTTGGCAATATGGCTGTGAACTTATTTGCAAATACAGTAAGAAGAAAGTATATGAATTTATTCCAGACTGAAACTTAGCAGGAAATTCTATGTATTATTATTACCTGGTCAGATTTATCCTTTCTTAATTAAAAGGAGCAAGCCAAAAGTTGTTGAACAATAAAAAATTAGGTGAAATATCAGTGTAGTACCTCAAGAGCCCAGCCAAAATTGTGAAATGGTGCGCCATAGAACTAATTGTGTATCTTCAGGTAAAAAACGTGAATTATATCAGATATCTTCCAAAGCTCCCTTCCATCCTCAAACATTCTGTAATTCCGTTTCAAGTGTTTATTGCCTATCACTGCTAGGAGAGTGACAGTCCAGTTTTAGTTTTACAAAGGCATTTTGTTCTCGCTTTATCAATGTGTACTGATCTCATGGCCCCTGCTCTGTTGAATCACTCTAGTTTAACAAAACTCATGCTGACATTCTTTTTCTAAGACCAAAGTAGAAGAAGTGAGGGTAATACATGGAAAAGATAGGTTAAGGAGCAAAGAAAATAAATAAATAAATACACAAATACAACTTTCTTTTCAAGCAGGAATTACAAATTGAACCTGACTGAGCACAGTACCACTCAAATGTAAGTTACCAAAACGATACTAGTGCCCAGACTAATGAAAATGTAGGCAGTATGTGTCTTTTGTCATGTTCTATACACAAATTTCAGAAATTGTTTCACATACTTAATGTAAGAATATTGAGAAATGCTTCAATATTTCTGTAGTGCTTTCAGTGCTTTTATATTTGAAGAAATTTGCACAGAGATACTGTGAAGAGGATTATTCATTCTGAACAATAATGAAATTGCTAAAAAAGCCTTTTTTTCAATCTAATTAATGAAATGAGCAGATGATCAAATTATAAGTAACCACTCATTTTGAATTGAAGTGTCCTCATGGCAAATGCTGAAAAGAACAATATCTGTATTTGTTTCAAATACGAACCTATACTAAGATCAGTTAACGCAGTGTGGGTTAACACATGATACATGTGACCATGTAGCAGATCTGCATTAGCTTGAATGTTTCTCTTAGCTATATAACTCCTTGATTTTACCAGACGTTGACATTCCCTGCTGTAAACTACAGATAACTCCAATGACTGTTGAGTAAAAGCAAATCACCAAACCAACAGCAGCAAAAACAAACAAACAAAACACAACCCACCAACAAAAAAGGTGCCATGCTTTGAGTTGAAACTGAAATAGTTGTACTGTTTTCCAGTATTTTCCACATTATTTTTGACTCTACTGCACTGTTTTCACACTAGTCTTAGCTTTTTATTTAAGGTTTGCAAATGGCTTCTCTAAAAGATGAGAAGTGTGTCCTAGATCAGGATTCTTAACTATTTCATAGCAAAATTCACTTTATCATAGAGCCTTTTTTCAGTCCCTGCCTTCCATTATATACATATTTGTTTGAACAGATCCATCTTATATAATAAGTGTTTTATATGTGTTTGACTTCTGTAACTTCAGTCCAATGAAAATTGGAGTCTCTGGATTCAAAATACACCAAAAAAACAAAAACAAAAACAAAACAAAACAAACACTTAAAATAATCTGATTTATCTTAAATAATATGAGGCCACATTTTATACTTCACATTTACACCCAGAAGAAATTTTTATTTTCTGTGGAATAAGCACAGTTAAAGATAAAAATTAGATACCCTGAAGCCTCACAATTTTTTTTTTTAATTTAGTTCTTCCAATCCACTTTATTAGCTCATGGCTATTAAGAGAAGTTAATTACAATTCCAGCAGAGTTCATTGCAACGTATTTTAAAACTAAACGTACAATACTACATTTTAGAATTGTTATGTGAAATTCAGCATTTAAAATTCTACAGATGTCAATGAACTTCTAACCTACAACAATATCAGCAAATAGAATTAACCTGGTTTTAAGTTTTCACAGGCTGTTCTGAGGGATTAGTTTGTGATGCTTTGATTGTATCCTACTTCAAATTCTTTGTATGGTCTCAGGGATCTATTTGCAAATTCATCTATGAAAGTGTAATATAATTTTTAAAAACAAATAAAATAACTCAAAATTGAATAGTAAAACTTAAATAAATGAGAACTCCCAAATTCATGGTGCTCCAAGCAAATGTAGAATAATTGTACTGGAAATATTTGTGCCTTTTTAATAATCTTTATGAGATTATCCATGTTCTTAAAATTAATATACTCACAGAACTTGAAAAGACTCATGCTAATCACCTCAAGTCAGAGGAATTAACATCTCTTTATTAATACAGAAATGCAGTTTGCATTTCTACCTTCCTTGAAACTCATGTAATGTAATCCTTTGCAATACATGATATGCAAAGAAAAATTTACTTCTCTGAATCAGATTAGTTGACTTAGTAGTAATCCACAAGATACAAAGAAAAAAAACACATAAAATATTATTTGCATCCATTAATATGTGATTAAACAGTGGCACTGAAACAAATTATTTCCCCATTAAAAACTTGGAAAAGCCTCTATGAAGTGTGAATTCTTATGTGGAAATTTATGGAAAACATTCTCAAAAAGAAAACTGAGGGATAAATTAAGACTCAGATATGCCTTATATGTGTCCTTCTATGAGATTAAAAAGTACATATTCCTTATTAACTTATAGGACCCTGAGCTGAGTCTCTCAGTATGTATTTATAATGTTGTATATACACATACATAAATATATATAAAATAAACCATTTATATGTATTTGCCTAAAAATAGTAAAAAATACTGATGGTCACCTTAGCAGTTCTAATCAAGTAGAAGGAGTACTAACTCATTAGGGCTAGTCCTTAGAAGATGAAAGAAGTATCTTATTTTTAGTGTAATAAAAACATGATAGTAAAAAGATAAATACTTTAAAAGATGTCATTTATTTCGACTGCTGGAGAATGACACTGTGGCATTAAGATGAAAGCTGAAGGAAGAGTAAATATTTTCTGAGTAGAAATTTAACTTTTAGATGAGGGAGAAAAGTTGCACATTAACTCACTAATTGGAGAACAGTCAGCAGAAATCAAGATGATATCTCTTACAGCAGTAAGACATAGAAAACCAGATCATCAAATTAATGTTAATCAAAAATTGTGAAAAAATTATAAAAATAAGAATATCCTCTTCATCCACAGAGCACATATACCAAATATTAATTATGAATATTTCTCAATTGCGAAACAATTTAATGTGCCACAGATAGCATGCAGCTTCTCAGTCAGAACATGAGAATCTTTAACCCCAACAACATTGCTGTTGGCAGTGAGGAATCTGTAACTGGACATTTTTTCACTGTTATAAGACAACTTACTCATGGCAAACTGGAAAACAGAACTCTAAAATAAATATAAGCTATCAAGCTCTCTCACTTCATTCCCAATAGGAAAAAATGTGGGCAGAGATATGAAACAGTACAGATACTCTACTACTTCTAACTTATAAATCATTATTGAGGTGCAGTATGATGTATTATTTAAGACTTTTTTACATCTCCACTTGTACAGTTATTTTAGCTAAAGTCATATCTGTTGGCATGCAGAGAAGTTATCCTAATTGGGAAAGAAAGTACCAATGTTTTAGTTCATCTTTGAACCAATCAATATTTAACTAACAATATGACAAAATAAAAAAAATCTGCAATTAAATGCCATGTGAGTAAGATGGCAATAACATTTTTTACTGATACTTCTCTATATACTAAAATATCAAGATAGGTACTTGTACAGAAAACTCATTTTTCTTTTAGAATATCCCCAGTTTAAAACATTTCTAACGTGAGATTTTTGTTGTATTTTCTTTTGTTTTGTTCTTTAAGTTGCAGATTTCTCCCATAGCCCACATTCTTACTGGCTGTACTTGAAGTTATACCAGAGTTTATCTTCATTTAAATCATTACTCCTCAGCTGGGGAGTGCATAGTAGCTAGTGCATAAAGGTAATCTGTAATATTTAGTATATGACAGTAGCAAGGTTCCTGAAGCAACTTATGGAAATTCTGCATATGTTTTATCTCGTCTGAAAGCGTTTTTCAGAATTTCCTCTGGAAACCATTACTGCAGAATGAAAAGTGAAACTGGGGCAGCTCTTGGCTCCACAGAATTATTAAGCACTTCCACTCATTCTGATTTCTCTCAACCCCCGGTAACCCAATAAAAATTTTAGGAATAGTTCTTTATTAGAAATGTGCTTCTGCAATAACAGGCAAAGGAATATATAGGAGAGAAGATAAGCTTGAGAAGAGCACACAACTGCACTCACAACATTATTGCTGACATAGAAATTATGTTAACCAGAAGACCAGTGGTAACCAGGGCTGCATCAAAAGAGGGGTGGCCAGCAAAAAGGGGGAGGGATTGTCCTCTCTGGTACACCCTTGTGAGGCCCCATCTGGAGTTCTGTGTTCAGCCCTGAGGCCCCAGTATAAGAAGGATGTAGAGTTGTTGGAGTGGGCTCAGAGGAGGGCCATGAAAAGGGAGGGAGCAACTCTTCTATGGAGAAATGATGGAACAGCTGGTCTTAATCACCTTGGAGAAGAGAGGCTCCAGGAAGAAGTCATGGCAGCTTTTCAGTACTTGAGAGTAGCTTATAAACAGGAGCAAGAACAACATTTTACAAATCTTATAGTGATAGGAGAAGGAGGAAAGGCTTTAAACTAGAAGTGGGGAGATTTAGGTTAGATGTTAGGAGCAAATTCTTTACTCAGAGGCCAGTGAGGCCCTGGCACAGGCTGCCTGGAGAAGCTGTGGATGCCCCATCTCTGGAGGTGCTAAAGGCCAGGTTGTTTGAATTATGATTATAAGAAAGTGTAGTATAGTGTCAAATATTAGAAATATTAACTTTCCTGAAAATCATTCACCTTGGGAGAAAGCACAATCAATACTTTCTTAAGTTCAGGGTAAATCACCTGTGATTTTTAAAGCTAATAGATGCCATTACTTTCACCAGGAGATGGTGGGTTTGTTGTTCACTCATGGTCTTGAATTTATTAAACAGAAAAGAATAGGAAATCTTGCTGCCATGACATGCTCACACTCTTTCCTACACTTGATTGAATTGTAACAGCTTGATCTTGACCCTTCTGAAATATTAGTTTAAGCATGTAGTTCCTGAAGACTTCTAACTTGACAGGTCCACTCTCCACTCATTACTCTGCATTTCTCCTGGTATATTACCACCAAGAAAGATATAATCACTGTAATTCCTTCAGAGACAGTGAAGGAGATAGAATAGAAACACTATTTCTCCCTGCAATAACTCAGCAAATCCTTTGTGTGAGTTTTGAAGCTTAGAGAGGTCACAGTTACATGTGCACCAAGGTCAATACTAGTGCCATATTAGATCTTCGGATCAAGGATTATCCTTGTCAAAGAATGTGAAGGGGACATCTTATTGCAAGGGAGCTTTTCCTTTCTTACTGAAGGGGAAATTGTATCTATGCTTTAGAAATACACTAATGTCTGTACCACAGTACTACTACTAGGCATCTAAGGAAATATACTTGTTCAGTGCCTACTTAGTGTACAACAGAGCTTTCATTGGGTTCAATTCTGAAGTATAGATTTATTCTTCAGCAGTGACGTACAATGGCCTTATAGAAACCCATTTCCAACAAAAATTTAAGACAAAGCTTTACTAGATTTTTTCACCCAGCTCTGCAAGTAACTTTTGGGGAAATGCATTTAGATTTGTTGAAATAAATTTCTTTGCTTTCTCTCTGTGCTCTGCAAGTTATGTTTAAGGTTGTGGTCTCAGGCACAAATGCTCAGAGTCCACATGTGCCTTTCTGATTGTTTTCAGAGCATCTGTACTCAGATGTACCTTAAACTGTTCTTCCAATGCTAAAATACAGGAAATAGAAAAAAAATCTCAGACTTTTAAGGAAAAATACAGATCACAGCATGGACAGGCAAGTAGCACATGAGAAAGGGTTGATGATAGCTTGGGAATGCAACTGTCTCTACCTTCTGTGTGTAGAAGACACCTGTTTATGAGAACTGCCCTGCAGCAGTAGGAAGTATTCATTCTCATTTATAACTTTGAATAAATAAGATACTTGTATGTAATAATAGCATATTCCTAACTGCTTTTTCCTAGTTGCAGTTATTTTCTTCATAGTACGTAAAATAAAAGTTCTTTTTAACTTGCTTAGCAAATTTTGGGGAGCAGAAGGTGGTTGCATGAAAGTCTACTATTTATACAAATTTCTATCTAACAAAGTTATTCTCAGCAATTTTTTATTATTCTTGTTATATTTTCCAGGGAGAGATTCTCCAGGGCTTTTCTCCCTATGTATTAGAGAAGCTTCTTGATAGTGTAATATTTTTATCTGGGTTGAGACACTTTTTATGCATATGTTCAGTATTTCAGCACATACACTGTAAATTTGGGAGTGCATAATTTACCTCAAACCAAAGAGGCTGATAGCATTTTCATGGATAATACATTATGTGCGACATCTGCCAGGCTCCTTACCATCACACCACACTTCTCCACAACGGTTTATGAGGAGAAATAAAGAAATTTTAGTGTCGGCAAAGATATCCAGAGTAAGAGAATGTAATTATCTCACTGGGGATTTAGCTAGGACAGCAGGCCAAAACACTGCTATCAGTGTGCCAGATTGTCTTTAACAACTACATGAGGCCAGATCTGCAATATGCTTTTCTGTAAGACTAACATTTTGTTGGGAAGTCAGAACCAAGTGAAATGCCAAGATAAAATTGAGGTGCTCTTTGTGGTTTCTCAATACACAGTTCAGTAAACACAATGTTAGGATGCAGAATGCATACTTATACTGCTGCAGAATGAAAATACCTTAGACATAGTGAAAGCAGACAAAGAGAAAGCCAGATGGGTATCTTTCACCATAATCAGTCCCCAGAAGAGGATAGCAGGGTTAGATTTGACTTTGCAATTTTGCATCCACACTACACTTAGCATTAGCCTATGGGAGAGCCTTTGGTATATGTTAATTACAGACAAAATATTTAATGGAATTACAAAATTGTTTACTGTAAATGGTTATGCCATGTTGAAATAGATCCCAAGGACTTGTAGTTATTCAACATTCATGCAGCATTTACCTGTTAAACATTAACTACTGAGGTTAAGAAAGCAGAAGCAATACAAGAACTTTCAGTATTCAAAGCCTATCCATGTCCCAAATCAACATGGATGTCAGGAACTGTGATCACCTGGATAACTTTCAGCATCTTCTGTTTCATTTCTTGATTCAGGCAGATGTCCTAAAGGAAAAAAAGAGTTTCTTTAAGCAATATTTTGGCTACTTTACCCATGAAGATTTTAATATACTAACCTATAAAACAGTTTTAAGAGAAATTTGGTGTGTAAATTCCAGTTATATAAGCAGAAATGGGATGTTCTCTATGAACTGAAGTTCATGCAGACAAAAACAAAACAAAACAATTCATATTTAGCATTATGTCAACTTGTGGGCTATGAGAGTGGTGAAATGCTGGAACAGCTGCAACACAACAGAGAGGCTGTGGATGCCCTGTCCATCCCTGGAAGTGTTCAAGGCCAGGTTGGATGGGGCCCTGGGCAGCCTGGTCTGGTATCTGGGGGATTTGAGCCTCATGATCTTTGAGGTCCTTTCCAGTCCAAGCATTCTATGATTCTATGATAAAAAATTGTAGCATGGAAGCCACACTAAAAGAGCAAGTTATTAAAAAGATGTTGGCCTAGATTTTCAGAGCTAGAAAAAAAAATATCTATAACCTGGAGCTTTTTCTGTGCATATTTATCCTTTTCATTTAACATAAGATATTTTATCAAATAGGCTAACATATATCCGTTATTCTTCAAGCTGAATGGAATTCAGAGGTTTGAAACTTGAAAATACTGAGCAGAGCAGCACATTGGCAGCTGTTGAAGCTTCATGTCATGAAGACATGAACCGTTCAATCGGTATCAGAAAGGATTATACTTTCACTACAAAATTCTGACACATTTCTTAGTTAAATCTGTATACAACACAGGATCACCGCTCGAAGTTTATATCATCACAGAGACTGGGAAAAACGATGCCTTGTTCTGATAATTTTGTTCCTGTGAAAAAAAGAAATCTAGGCTGATAAAGTAACATATATACTTTTTTTTTGTATCTAACGTTTACTACTTACTTACTTGAGAATCTCCTGCCATAAATAAAAATGAATATTGCATGTGACAGTACAGATCTGTGGCACCAAAATTTTTGAAAAGTGTGCTTCAATGTCTGTAGTACTATTGTTGTTTGAAATAGACATGAAATAACATAATTTCTTACCGAAATTACTATGGTTTCTTTCTTCTATTCAGTATCAGATATGTTGAAGAATTTTCACGATACAAAGAAACATTAGTACTCTAAAAGTGATTCAGAAAAAAATTCCTTAAAATTATTCTGCTGTATAATTACTTAATTATTTTGTCTATAGAGGCATTGAGTGTTTACAAAAAGGGTGAGGTAACCCCTTTGATCACAGCCTACAGGAGATGCATACTGATTTATGAGTTAGATTTGCATGTCAAAACTTATTTGTTTCACTTACTTGTGGTACAAATGACCTTCCTATTCTAGGAAATTATTTACATGTTAATTATTTACATGTTTACAAGTGTGTTACCAAGTAATCAAAGACAAAACCTATGTCTGTAAAACAAATAAAGCTAGGAAACGATTAAACATAGATTTGCTCATTACAAATAGATATTCTATACATAAAATCAAGTGCCTCTAGAAGGGAAAAAGCGAAGCCCTGTATCCTGTAAATGCATCTGCAGGTAAATTAGCTTTCCGATAAGGCCTGTATGCACCAGTAGTAAATGTGTCAGTATTTTATGTGGCACTGAAACGGCATTTCTTATCCATTAAAATCATACGATCATAAAGTCATCAAGGTTGACCACTAAAATCATCTAGTCCAACCATCAGTTCATCATCACCACACCTACTAAACTATGTGCCACATCCCACCTTTTCTTGAACACCTTCATGGACAGGTGACTCCACCACTTCCCTGGACAGCCTGCCCCACTACCTTACCACATTTTCTGAGAATAAACTTTCCCTAATGAACCTCCCCTGATCAATTAAGTCCATTTTCTCTGGTTCTATCGCTGTTACCTGTGAGAAGAGGCTGACCCCTACCTTGCTACAACCTCATTTCAGGAAGTTGTAGAGAGCAATAACATCTCCCCTGAGCAATTCCCTGTACAATATGGCCACATCACTCAACCTCTTAATAAACTGGCTAAATTAATATTAAAATACAACCCTACGTTCCTCTGATTCTGTTCAATTCTTTCATAGTTTTATTCAATTCTTTTATAGTTTTATAACTGTCCTAATTATTTGAAAGCTTCTAGATTTTAATGTAAATTTATTCATGGCTAATTAATTTCTAGTCTTTATGCTTTTGTTTTCAGTTCAGGGGAGATCACTCTTCTTCTCCAGCAGCCATCTTCTAACCATTGCATTTATGAAGAGCAACCACATCTCCTCTCATCTTTTGGTTTTCTTGGATGAAAATAACAAATTGTCATCTGCATTTTCTCAGGTAGGCTTTCCATATTCTTCTTCACTGCAACTGTTCCATTCATAATTAATTATTCCTGTAATTGTTGTACCAGAACTCTGAGAGGTGCTATGCATGAGGTTTTAATAGTGACTTATATAATATTAATAGTGCCCAATAATTAAAGAATATGATCATCAGATACATATTATCATTCTCCTTCGACATGGTTATACCAAAGTAGTAGGTAGTCACATCATCATGAAAATAAGAGCTGGGCAAAATCCCACAAAACAAATGACAGTGCATCTGTGTTAGCTATTATATGATCATGCTACAGATTATAAGACAACTACAGAAACTGTTGTTTTCATATGTTGTCCAGATGTACAAAATCATTACATGTCTTTTTGTTACAGAATGGTGCAGAGATTAATAAAAACTCCATAGAGTAATACTTATTATCTCACTTTGCTTTCTGTTAGCAATAGCATATGAGTGTGTGCATGTGTATAAGGTCAGAGAAGAGAGGAAGATGAGACAAATGATTTGAATGTTAACTTAAAGCATCTGGTAAATGAAACTGCAAAATTACCTAAAGCTAATTCTACAGAGTAAACTTCTTTTACACGACATTTCAATTCTCCTCTTCAAATGTAAATATCCAGTAAGTTTTATAAACTGTTTCTGTTTTTTAAGTGAACTTTACGTATTCATTTCAGGGCAAGACTGATTGTTCAGTGCAATGATGATATGACTCTGTGTTGCTAAATACTTGGCAAAGGGAGTTGAGAATGCCCAGACCAAGGACTGAGCAAATATTTTGAATCAGTATTTTGGAGATCAGCCACAAGACCAGAAGCTGGGGAAAACACTGATAACTGAATCTAATTTAGAGAGAAAAACATTCAGTCAAAATAAAAATAAATAAATAAACACTAATGTATAAATTAATAGTAAATTAGTGGACAAAAATATTTTTCTGCAGATCACAGAATCACAGAATCACCAAGGTTGGAAAAGACCTACAAAATCGTCCAGTCCAACCACCCATCACCAATAGTTCTCACTAAACCACCTCACTCAACACAAAATCCAAACGTTCCTTGAACACCTCCAGGGTCGGTGACTCCACCACCTCCCTGGTCAGCCCATTCCACTGCCTGACCACTCTTTCAGAGACATAGTATTTCCTAACGTCCCCTGGCACAGCTTGAAGCCATTCCCTCTAGTTCTATCACCAGTCACATGAGAGAAAAGGCCGACCCCCAGCTCACTACAACCTCCTTTCAGGCAGTTACAGAGAGCAATGAGGTCTCCCCTGAGCCTCCTCCAGACTGAACATTCCCAGCTCCTTCAGCCTCTCCTCATCAGCCCTGTGCTCCAGACCCCTCACCAGCTTTGTTGCCCTTCTTTGAACCCGCTCCAGGGCCTCAATGTCTTTCTTGCAGTGAGAGGCCCAAAACTGGACGCAGTACTCGAGGTGCGGCCTCACCAGAGCTGAGTACAGGGGAAAATCACTTCCCTGTTCCTGCTGGCAACACTGTTTCTGATGCAAGCCAGGATGCCATTGGCCTGTTTGGCCACCTGGGCACACTGCTGGCTCATGTTCAGCCGAGCATCAATCAATACCCACAGGTCCATTTCCTCTACACAGTCTTCCAGCCATTCTGCCCCAAGCCTGTAGCGTTGCCTGGGTTTTTTGTGGCCAAAGCGCAGGACTCGTCACTTGGTTTTGTTGAACCTCATCCCACTGGCTTCAGCCCAGCTCTCCAGCCTGTCCAGATCCCTCTGTAGGACCTCGCTACCCCCAGGCAGATACACACTTCCAGCCAATTTGGTGTCTGCAAAGTCTGCAAAGCTACTGAGGGTGCACTCGATGCCCTCATCCAGGTCATCAATCAAGATATTGAAGAGGACAGGCCCCAGCACCGACCCCTGGGGAACATAACTTGTGACAGGTCTCCAGCTGCATTTAGTTCCATTCACCACCACTCTCTGGGCCTGGCTCTACAGGCAGTTCCTTATCCGGCCTAGAGTGTACGTGTCCAAGCCATGGGCTGCCAGCTTCTGCAGGAGAATGCTGTGGGAGACAGTGTCAAAGGCTTTGCTGAAGTGTAGGCAGACTACATGAACAGCCTTTCCCTCGTCTACCAAACGGTCACTAGATCATAGAAGGACATCAGGCTGGTCAAGCAGGACCTGCCCTCCGTGAACCTATGCTGGCTGGGCCTGATCCCCTGGTTGTCCCACACGTGCCGCGTGATCTCAACACAAAAATCTGTCAGTTGGAGAGGATGTGTCTTCACATTCTGTCTTGTTGGGTTAGAGGCCAAGACACCAACAGTCTGCATATTTAATTTAATGTTGATGAATTCAATGTATATTAAAAAATCTGCTTATTGATATTTATAAAGCTAAGTAATCAATGCAGAAAAAAAAATTACTGCATACAGAAATTAAAAACGTGTGCGAGTGTTAGTTTATGTACACATACATCAGTATATAATTATATGTTTATTTTTGTGAAATACGAATATGTGCATGTGTTATAGAATAATAGAATAATTAGGGTTGGAATGGATATTGTTTTAACCCCACTGCCATAGGTAGGCACATCTATACTCACTAGACCAGGTTGTCCTATCCAATCCTATCCAATCTGGCCTTGAATATTTCCAGAGATGGAGAATCCACTGGTTCTCTGGGCAATATCATCACCCTCATAGTAAGGAATATCCTCCTAACATCAAATCTAAACCTACCCTCCTATTTCAAAGGACCCCATGTCCTGTCAATGCACTCCCTGACAAAGAGTCCCTCCCCACTTTTACTGTAGACTCCCCTTAGGCATTGAAAGGCCACCACAGCACTTCCACAGAGCCTTCTTTTTCCAGGATGAACAGCTTCATCTATCTCAGCCTCTCTTAGTAGGAGAGATGTACTAGCCTTCTGATCATCTCTATGGAACTCCTTTTGACCCGCTCAAATGGCTTCACATCTTTCCTGTGTTGGGGGTGGATGCAGTACTCCATGTGACATCTTATGAGAGCAGATCAGAAGTGGATAATCTTCTCCCTCACCCTGCTGTCCACATTTATTTTGATGCAGCCCAGGATGCATAGAATCATAGAATCACCAAGGTTAGAAAAGAATTCCAACATCATCCAGTCCAACAGCTGACCTTCTGGATTGCAAACACACATTGACAGCTCATGTTGAATTTTTTATCAATCAAGAGCCATAAGTCCTTCTCCTCAGGGCTGGTGTCAATCCATTCTCCACCAAATCTGCATTCATGCTTGGGATTGCTCCAGCCCAGGTGCAGCACCTTGCTCTTGATTTTGTGGAACTGCATGCTGTCTGCACAGGCCTATCTCTCAAGTCTGTAAGATTTTTAAAGTAGCAGAGAAAGCAAGTTTGAAAACATTCAGTGTTCCTTTGGTTTCTTTTTTGTATATGTAAGTCTTAGAAGCATAAACAATTTAGCACTTTACTTCTCTTGTTCAAAATATGTATGTGGCATTAACAAAGAGTTTTTTGAGGTTATATTAGGAGATAAAAGCATATTTATGTTCATCTACAAAACCTGAAAAGGCAGCATGATTTAGCAGAGCACAATACAAATCATTTCTATTTCTAACAATAAGAGTGATCACTGAAGCACTGTCAAACACTTGCAATCACGCCTCTGCCTAATATTTTATTAAATGATCTAAAAAAATGACTCAAGCAATTTTAAATTTTCCATTAAAGAGGAAGTGAGAATCTTGTGTTGATCTCTAAAGCTTTTAGCCACAAGATATGATGTACATGATTTGTTTCTTGAAACAAAATAGTATGTTAGACATTGCTCAAACCTGCTGTGTTCACAGAATTGTCAGTCACAAACACCTGAGTGGAGAAAACAGGTTGCAAATACAACTCGTAGTGGGATGAATCAACTGCTGATACAGTTTTGAGTGGTTATCATTTCACATATACATCTGCAGTTTTAAGCAGTTATTATTTCACATGTCCTAAATCTTTTAATGTTGAAATTGCTCTATTTGTTCCCACAGATTTAGGAAACTTATTAGGAAATGTCTTGAGCACAAATAGAATTGGAAGGGACACCAGGAGATCAGCTGGTTTTTCAAGAAGGGCCACCTATAGCGAATTGCCTAAGACCACATGCAGGCTTCTTTTGAACATTTCCAAGGATTCCACAACCTCTCTGGACAATGTGTGAAAAAGTGTTTCCTGCACATTTGCTTGCAGAACTGCATGAGGCAGCAACATAGAGAATATTACAACCAAGCCTGCAGCTGGCATTCCTCAAAGACAGAACCTCTTTTGCACCAGTTTATGCCCATTGACTCTTGTCTTGGCACCTGGCACAACTGAAAAGAGCTTGACTGCACCCTTCCTTCCGGTACTTACTGACCCAAGTTTTCTCTTCTCTAGGCTGGTCTGTTTCAGCTCTCCTCACAGGAGAGCTGCTTTACTCCCTTAAACATCTTTGTGACCCTTCATTGGATTGTCTCCAGTATGATCATGTCTCTCATACTGCACAGGCTAGAACTGGACAGAGTAGGTCAGATTTGTCCTCACGAATGCTGAATTGAAAATACCACCTGCTTTGTTACGTTGGCAAGTCTCATTGCAGCCCAGGATACCATTAGCTTTCTTGGTGGCAAGGGCACATTGATAGCTCACATTCAACTTGTTGCCCATCAGAACCTTGAGGTCTTTTTTCTGCTAGGCTGCTTCCCGGCTGGGTGGCCCCTAGCGTGCCCTGATGAGTTGGATAAGACTTAACACTTCTTGTTACACTTGAGAGTCATGAGATTCAGATACAACAAAGCAGGCATTACATCCAAGCTTATAGTTGACATTTCTCAAAGAAATGTATCTTCAGAACAGACCTCTGTGAACTTTTTTTTTTTCAAATACAAATACCTGATCTGATCTTCATTTTTTGTCATCCATGGTCTAAGTCTGAAAAGCCATGCCCATAAGCTGAGCCACAACTGAGTAGACATTTACAATGTTTTTATAAATACTGTTAACAGTCGACTTTTTGGAAAACAAATGTTCTGGCAGGCCAAGAGAAGCTCAGGTAGAACCTGACAGCTCCAGTGGCCTTTGTTGTTTGCTTAATTCAAAGCCTTTGCATTAAGCATACTGTGGCACCATAGCATCTTTATTACTGAAATAGTACTAAATTATCAATATTGCTATCAAGGCTATACATCAAATGTCCCTGGAAAAAAGCCCTCAGACATTACCACTGTTGGCAGAACAAAACACATATATGGATAGAGATGTTTCAGTGATTAGTGCCAGGATATGTAGTGGATGTCTTTTTACTTTTCCATTTCCTGCAAAGGTGTGCTACTCTGCCTAGTGATGTCACCAAGAGATAGAATACTGCAAGGTTAAGGCTTGAATTTATGTCTATTTAAGAGACATTTTGTACAGCTTCAGAATTCATTCCAGCCCCAACGCATTGTACACAAGTGCCCTCAAGCACTGGCAACTGGCAAGATGTCCTTAATTTAGCAGAATTGCAACCTTGTCAAAGTCCTTTTTTCCGGTATGCGAGTGCCCTAGCTTTCATTTTCATAATTGGTAGCACAGAGAAGACTAAATGCAAAGTCAGGAAATTAATTTAGATATGATGCCCTGATATGCATTTCTTTAATTCAGGCTGATGCACTCAATTACAGGTCACTTTCAATGAGAAAGGATCAGAAGTGTGTAAGTAAGTAGGCCAAAAGGTATATCTGAAGAAGAAATAGCTTGACCTGCTAACACAGTAGAAACCATCCTGCTGGATTTATTTTCAGATGTAATGTTCTGTCATAGAAAGGGCAAAATCAGAATCTTTACAAACTCTGATGACTGCAAAAAAAGTAAAGCACATCAATTTTAATCATGTAATTCTAAGCCTGTATAACAAGAACATGATATTAAGCTGAATGAAAAAGCTCTGCTTTTTCCCATTCCCTTTAAAATACCAACCAGAGTCTATGTCATATCCTGAAAGATGTTTAGGCATAGAGGAGTTTCAGAACAAGAAGTATATCCTAGTGAAGATGCTCCCTTAGTCTTCACTTTTCTGAAACAAGAATGCTCTGAGACTGGAGTGGTTTCAGTTGCCTTGACATAGTTCACTGAATTGGACATATCTTACGGTTTCATCTTGCTTTGCCAGGGTTTGCCTCTTTTCCCTTTTTCTGCTAGATTATCCTGTTTCCACCTGACATCTTCCCTGCCACTCTCCGTTTCTTGCTTTGAGCTTACAGACTTTGGTGATTGTAGTCATTTTTCTGAATCGTGTTTGTGCAAGTATGACACCAACCCCTGTTGTCTTCTTCTCTATATATATATGCTACCTTGCATATATATATTCACATACAGTTGTGTTAGAAGACTTCTTACAGCTGCTCATGCTATTAGTACTATTACAGCATCCCAAAATGGCTGTGCATTGTTGCTGGTTCTGCCAAGTTAGTTTGCTTATGTTGAGCTTCAAGGCAAATCAGTGTTAATTACATCATAATCTTTTTCCAGTTGATATGTATAGCAACCCTCAGCTGGCTAAAAAAGTTCTACCACTAGAATTCATTGATTTGTGCCCTTGATCTTTTCTCTTTTCTCATCTTTATTTTATTTTGAAGAATCAGTTGAGACAGTTATTTTTTGTGTTTAGTTTTAGCATTTTTAGAACATCATTTTAAACAACTATTTCTGTGAATATAGGATGCACTCCAGCTTCTTTTATAAAATCATTTCAAGAAAAAGTAGCCTTAAAATAGATCTGAGGTGCAATTCTTTTCATCAGTGATTATGTGAACAACAGAAAAAAAAAAAAAAAAGAGCATATGGTTAATTTATAGTGGGTAATAAAATAGCAGATTAATTTGATAAGTTATTAAATTTTAAAAATTCTACTAG
This sequence comes from Centrocercus urophasianus, assembly GCF_019232065.1. NCBI lineage: Eukaryota > Metazoa > Chordata > Aves > Galliformes > Phasianidae > Centrocercus > Centrocercus urophasianus. Next base: position 1,339,137 of record NW_024884733.1, on the reverse strand, counting down.
TTTGAAATTATGGTACAATTCAGAATTGTTAATAAACTTCTTATTGTAGGAAAGAATATCTGTGAACCACATCCTCATACTGAAATGGCTAAATAAATAAGATAGAGGCCAATAGTGACAAACAACTGGTTACAAAAAAAGTTTTAAATAATAAATTGTGCTATAAACCTGCTAGAGTGTAAACACAGTGAATAACACAATTTTTGCTGATAAAAGGTGGTTAGCTGAAGTATTATTCTGGAATTCTCCCTTCTAATGATAAACATTTTCATGATTTCTCCCAGGTAAACTACTTAAAACAAACAAGCAAAAAGACAAACAAATAAATAAAACAAAAAAACCACCCCACTTCATTGTAAAGAATCAGGCTTCTGAATCTTATTTAGAATAGGTAACTCACGAGTTTTTTTAAGGAACATGTTTTCTAAACAATTTTCCATGTTGTTTATAGATGTTCCCTGCAGTATTTCTTTAGTTTCATATTTGTTTCTATTTCTCAGGATAGAACAAGACCTGTCCATCATTTGTGAATCTTCTGCTTCTGAACCTCTCCCTCTGACAAATCCTGTCATATTGAAGCAGTGTAAAAACACCTCATGCACAGTTCTTTCTCCAAGCTTTTTCCATTTCTGTAGGAAAAGGAGACTGTGGGAATGCAGATCGATAGAAAAGTATTTCAGATGAATGTTTTAAAGGCATAAAGGAATTTCAGAGGTGAAGTAGATATAAGTTGCATTAGTTTAAAAGCCAAATAAACCAAGTCCCCTGCTACTCACACATTTAAAGCAGGTGTATAGACAATAGATAAAGTTTATTAAATAACTCCAGGAGACACAGAAGTTACACCAGAGTGGTTTCTGAATGTTTATAGCGGAACTGTTGAATGGAGACAACCATATCTCTCTGTATGAAGGATGTCATCACTGAAATTGATGAATGGATTTGTGGTCTCAGCCCTTGCCCATACCTTTTAAGCCACTAAAGAGAATGAATGAAATTATCTTAGCATCCATAAGTTCTCATATTATGAAGATTTCTTAGCAGCCTACAACAGTACAAATAACCCAAACCAGAAGAATTAATGTGACTTCTCTCCCCAGCTCTGATCTTCAGCAAAGAAAATGGAAGGATAAGAGGTGGTGAATGGTGAGACCCATTCAATTCATGTAAATTGTCCCCTGACTTTTTAATAATAACTGATATTTTGCCTTCAGAATGGTAGGTTTTTGAAGGCAACTACTTGCCAGTGTGTTATTCAGAAAATAATCATTTGTGATATGTAATCAATTAGAATGTCTTTGGGAACTGTAGCATTATCTGGACATTCTAAATCACCCCACACAGATGTGGTGCTGTGGATACAAAGCACTGCTTTGGATCATTCATTTCTCTGTTCATTATTTGGTACATGAGAGGAAGAAATCTTCAGATCTGTAAGAAGCACATGTTTTAGGAGAATTATCTTCACATGTATAAAAAAATCCAAAATCCCAACAGCAAAATCTCAAAGCTGAGGCTGGAATTTCCAACGACAGAATCTATAAAAATTTCCCTATGAAGCTAGTAAGCAATGATGATCATGCAAGAGATGAAATTCAGTGCAGTGCCTCATACTTATTTTCCCTATCTGAAATTTGTGACAGATAAGCAGTAACTTCTGAAGAGTAGTCACATGTCAATTGCTAAAATAGCAAATCCCTTACTCTTGTGTTTATGCTAACAATGTTCAGCGGGACAAGCAATTACGTTGATTTCCCACATGTAATAAGGAAAATGCTACATTTCTAGTTAGAGTTTATAGAGCAGACAGGAAATTGGAAGTCAGAAGTGATTAATCCAGGGTAAAGACAGTCACCTCTGAGGTTTTTTATTGTTGTTCCCCACCTTCTCACTCCCCATCTTGTCTCCTAAGCACTTCAACATTTGTCCTTATCGATGCTCACACTTTCTTTCATTTTCCTTTGAGAGTTTTGAACTTCCCATTAAAGGACATGTTAATTACTCCTGACTTAATCTTGACACATGTAGAAGTCAAATTGACCTCAGTAGTTCAACATTAAACTTAAGTGGACCACCACTCTGACTGAGGCAGATTGACTTTTTAATACAATTTCCTGTTCACAACAATAGTGAATATCTTAAAATGATGTATTCAAGAGAAAATAATGACATTATTTTGTTTGTTTGGTTTTGTTTGCATGTTTTCCAGAATAGAGATGAAGGAGATGTAGAGGGATTTATTCTCATTGTCTTTGCATTTCTTTGGAGGCCAAGAACAGCAAGAGAGTAACCTACCATTTCTGTTTATGTATCCTGGAGAAAAACTTTTTACAACGGGAAAAGAAGAGCTTTACTACCCCAGCTTAAAGAGAAGTATCTTCCAATATCCTCTCTGTTCAATAAACTACTACACACAGAAATGTAACAGTCTATTCATCTTATTACTCATGGGAAGTCAGTGTGATTGTTAACCCCATGATATGCTATTGTCTTATAGGTATAGGAATAAGGAACCTGCCATCATGTCAGTTACTGTATGAACACTCATTAGGATTACTAATTTGTCACAGAATTGCAGTGAGAATGAACACCTGAAGTGGGACTTGATAATGATAGAACTCTAATAATGATCCTGCTGCCTTAGTGTAATTCTTTTTTATGACTCTAGGTAGCATAAAAAGAAACTGCTCTCTGTCAGTGTTGAGTACATAACTGTACAGATTTATAATTTTCAAGTTTGTTGAAGGTTTACATATATATATGTGAGAACATTTTACCACTTCAATAATATAGAAGAAGATATTTTACCACTTCAATGTGACTGTGAAGCAAAAATAGCACATGAAGATTATATGGGTTTGTTTTCATGTAAATAAAAGTACATCAGTCCCAATTTTTAGTTGTAGTGTGTTCACAAGAGAAAAAAAATAGGAGTAAAGACACTTTCAAATAGAAACTATCAAACCACACTTTAATAGAAAATCATATTGAAAGCAAAATGCATACATTTTGACAGCATATAGAGAAAGGATGCAAAGAAAAACAAATCCTGCTACTCTTATATGTTACATGTTTTCTTCTGTGCACAACATGTTTTTGCAGCATTTTAAACAGACTAAGGTAGTGTTGTAATGATATTAATACCCATGTAAGCTAGGAGACTCGGTTTCTGCTTTGCTTCAACTGTTCTTGAAATACTTTCTTTCCTCAGACCAAGTGACGTGTTATTTAACTCTAGTTGACAGCAATGCTTGGGCTCCTAAAGGATGGTGTTCAAATCTCATACTTAAGCTGCCTACCTGCCCACATAAAAGAACAATGTTTTTCTTTAGGACTGTACAGATCCTTCTTTCTCTCCATGAAACTTTGCAGCAAGATTTCCACTTTCTTGGAGTTTTTATATTTTATGTTCTACCTACATTGGGAAATTCCACTGGGTGTTATCAAATATTACTGTAATCTAGTTCTCTTCTTATTAGATTCTTCCTACTCATTTCAGATAACTGAAGCTCTTCACGGCAGGCAGTGCTAAAGAGGATCCTCTCAAATTACTTCTTCAGGAAGAATGGATTTTCCTCTCAGTTAACTTGAGAGATCAAGATATGTATCTTCTGTTTTTAAGGATACAGTGATGTAGTTATAATTTCTGTTGAATAAATAGAAAAGATGATGTGGCAAATGAATGAAGATTATAAGGGCAGAAGGAAATAAATGTTTAAACAACAAAAAAAGTGCAGCATTTAACTGCATACTGCAGAAGATATCCTGGTCAGATGTGGTTTATGCAATGCTATAATAAAGAAAAAATAAAAAAAGAGCAGCAATTTATAAAGTGGCTGGTCAAACAATGAGCATCCTAAGATGTTTTCTCTGCTGCACGTAAACAAGGACTTACATTGTGCAGATGAGTTTGTGGATTATATTTGTGACACCTTATGTTATCTTCAGATTTTTTCAGTTATATCTTGTGATTCTTTACATCTGATGTACAATGCTTTATACTTTTCTCCATGCAGAGATACTATTATGCTGTGGTACTGTGGTTTTTTTTTTTTTTTTTTTTTTGTTTTGTTTTGTTTTGTTTTGTTTTGTTTTGTTTTTTTGTTTTTTCACTTAGAGATTATCTTTAAAACCACGGAATTCCCCAGGGCATCCCAGAGTGCTAGGATCAATTTTTTTATCCTGTTTACTCAACCCAAGAAGAATCACATTATGATGAAGATCATACTAGCGTAGTGATCTTTGTTGAGTAGTCTTCAGTATTGAGTGCAGGACTTCTAAGTGGTTGAGTACTTATGGAATGAATGAAGGAACCAGTGATGTTAATTTGAAAACAAAAGCCAAGTCAGAATTTATCATGCTAGTAGCGTCTCCAAGGTAGAGCTAAGAAGCACAGCACTTTCACTGTGCTATTCACATGCAGACATTTATTCATCCCACACTTTCTATCTTCTTTCAAAATAAGCAAAAAAGTCTAATATTTTCACTGTCAAAAAATGGCTGTATGTTTATATAACAACATTACCATGAAAGACTGGATTAATTCCCCATTGTTTTTACATCAGATACTGAAGTAAAAAAAAATGATTTTTTTCCCTTTTATTTAAACTGTTACTTTCTTATACCAAATAATATGTTACACCAGAGAGACTGAAATTCCAGCAGCACTGCAGAGTTCTCTAAGGTCATATACACAAATGTGTATAGTCATGTCTTATGAAATTATAAGGCAAAGGGAGTATCATCTTATAGTTTCTAATTTAAATATATATATAAATTTTTAATCCAGAGAAGAGTGCTAATTAAAATAATTTTTTTTAAAAAAGTGACTTTCAAAATGTCTGAGGAAATCTATGAAAAAATGTTTTCTGAAAAAAAATTAATCGTTTTCAGAATGGAGAAAAAGAGCTAGCTACTATGAGAATAAGTACCATAATTCGGACCAAAGCAAAATCTAGTTTCTCAGATGAGGTAGACATGAGGAACTCAGTTAAGCTGCCTCCTCATATGAACAAAAATAATTACTAGGAGAGAAGTTCTATGTTTATTTATTATTTATTATTTATTCCCCCCTCCTCCTCAATAGGCATTTTGAATAAATATTGCGGCTAAGACTGCTGTTACAAAGACAAGATCTTCTCACTAAAAATTAGAAGATCCACCAACCATGCTTGTTTGGAGTGATGTTGAAGCAAAGTGTGAAATTTTATTATTTTTTTTCTTAGAAAATCAACACAGTTTATCAGGAAATGCGAAGTACCCCTGTCCAAGGACAATCTCTGATGAACCAAAGACAGGCAGATGATCTTAAGTCTTGTTGGGTATAGAAGTTTGAGTCAGTTCACTCTGAATGTGCAGTTTGGAGGTTTTTTCATGAATTGTTTTAGTACATAACCTAGAACTACTCATGAACAAATTGTGACAGTGTCAGTAAAGCCAGTGGAACATTACAGCTAATATGCGGTTAAAGTTAAAGGAATTAGAAAATCTGTGCAAACAAAGCAATTATTTCACTGAAGAAATCGATAGCTTGTTTTTTGTTGAATATCATGACTTTTTTGTTTGTTTTTTTTTTTAAAGTTGGTTTTCAGTTTTAGTTTAGGGTGGGGTTTTTTTGTTTGCTTTTGGTGGGAGGAAGGTCTGCTCTCTTCTTTATATCAGTTTCTAGGCCTTTTTTAGACATTCAACTTTAAAAACTGAACTGAGCCCGTGGTTCCTATGAGATCAAAATACTCCTTGACATAAAAATGCATAAAGGAATCATAATGGCTGGGGGGGGGGGG